>NC_065443.1:68895296-69200585 GCF_917563875.1 Diabrotica virgifera virgifera | reverse complement strand
GTTGTTTGAAACTTGATTTGGTCACTTATTGAAATTCATAATAATAATTTTTAATCGAGTTATTAAGCCTTGATTTTTCGCAATTTTAGAGAAAAATGACAAGAAACCTTTTTTGCTCAGAATTACCCAAATTATCTAAAAAAATATTGATCGAATGAAAAAATATTTTTGTGAATTTGTTTAAAAAAGATTGTTTAAACAATTTTTCGACCACGGCACCGCCTGGCACTCTGTGGATATGTTATAAGAACCTCTCTTTGAGTAAATTTGTGCAAAAAATCGAATCGGAATAATTTCGCTAGCGAGGGCGACGGTACTGACCGGTCTAAATACTCGGTATCAAATTCAAAGAAATACCTACATAAACAACAAGGGGAAAACGACCCGTATCTGTCAACATCCGAAAAATATTGTTTTCGAATGAACCGAACGCAGACGTAACGTGTCTTATACGCTACGTTACGTGTCTTATACGCACAATATGAATGGTTCAATTTAAAAACCATTAAATTATATTTTTCGCAAACGAAACGCTACGTGACGAAAACGCGACGTGCATTATAATATGAGGCGCCCTTTAGTCTCAATGCCGAAAATGTTTTCGAATCGTGAGTTCATTACCTATTATTTTATTATGTTGATTAGTTATTGCAGATCACTAAATGGAGAGGGTCACTATAATTTCTTTCAAAATGTTTTGCCGTTATTTCTCGTCATATGGGTGAATGTGTTCGTGAAAGTGTAATAATTATTTTCAAGTAAGTATAACTTAATTATTTTAGTTCACAAGTAGACAAATTACTGACACATTATCAATCTGGTGTATTTAATTTCCACTGTAATCTATGTAATTTAGTCAAAGTCCTCAGCGGCCAACACATTTAAAGCTTACTTAAATACATAATACCTACTAGTTCAGTTAAAAGATGTGTTTTTATGTTAAAGATGTACCTATACCTAATTCGTTTAAAATTGTGTAATAGGTATTTCAACACAATTAAAAAATATAGTAAGCAAATAACAAAAAAAAGACAAATTAATATTAAATATTAAGTACTGTTAAGTTGGATTATTTTAAATATATGTACTGTAAATCACAAATAAGTTCTTAGTGTCTGAGCTGTTATTATTCCGTAGTGCGTAGGTACGATCGCGATGTTGCCAGGCAATTTAAATAATTTCTGTTGTATTGAAATATATACCTGTATATAGGGTGAGGCAGATAACTGGCCTATTAGAAATATCTCGAGAACTAAAGGCAACAGAATCACGAAAATTTTGGAAAAAAAGGTTTTTTTTATTTGGGACACCCTGTATATTTTTACATTTTTGGATTCTCCTCAATATCTTCTTTCTTAAAACATGAGGTTTTGTAATACTATACAGGGTATTTTAAGAGATATTTACGTTTTTTTTATTAATTTCGTAGCAATATTCACACCCTGTAGAATTGTAACAGTTTGAAATTAAAAACTCTGCTTACGTTCAAGTGATTTTTAATATAGTCTATTTTTGTCAAGAATCATTAGTATAGCTAATTTTGAAATTTTAGTATACAGGGTTGGTCGAAACTCGGAATGAATATTTTCTGAGTTTTCTTAAATGGAACACCCTATATTTTAGTATTGTAATGAAATGATATTTCATAGTACTTTTTTATTTTATAAGTATTCCCTATACCTAACTCCTTTAATTTGTGAGTTATTGGTGATTCAATCTAAACATTAATTGCAACCAAAAATAGGTAAAAATTTTATTAGGTTGACCGTGAAAATATTCAAATTACAAATAATTTTTCAGAAATAAATACATATTAATCCAGACTGATCCTTAATACTACCAATAATGGTTTAGCTCTCAAAATACCTACGTAGTTAATATTGTTGTTGCCATTAAAATTAAGCACAAATTAAAGCAGTTAGGTATAGGGAATGCTTACGAAATAAAAAAGTACCATAAAATATAATTTCATTACAATACTAAAATACAGGGTGTTCCATTTAAGAGGAAACAGTAGCGATCAACAGGTAGCCAAAACGCGTTCCAAGATTGCGGCTGTAATTTTGAATATTATTTCGAGATATTTGGTACACGTATTCGTAATATAATAAAGAATGGCGGTACAGAGCCCAATTTGAAAAATATATTAATATGTGGAAATTACTCTGTAATTAAATACAATATTAAAAAAACGAGCCTGTACCGCCATTAAGAAGAACAAAAAAATACACTTTCTTCAAATAAACTTTTTTATCCGATGCCTAGATTTTGTGTCATTTTGGAACTACTAATGAAATAAAAAATTTTAGTAGTTCCAAAATGACACAAAATCTAGGCTTCGGATAAAAAAGTTTATTTGAAGAAAGTGTATTTTTTTGTTCTTCTTAATGGCGGTACAGGCTCGTTTTTTAATATTGTATTTAATTACAGAATAATTTCCACATATTAATATATTTTTCAAATTGGGCTCTGTACCGCCATTCTTCATTATATTACGAATACGTGTGCCAAATATCTCGAAAAAATATTCAAAATTACAGCCGCAATCTTGGAACGCGTTTTGGCTACCTGTTGATCGCTACTGTTTCCTCTTAAGAAAACTCAGAAAATGCTCATTCCGAGTTTCGACCAACCCTGTATACTAAAATTTCAAAATTAGCTATACTAATGATGCTTAACAAAACTAGACTATATTAAAAATCACTTGAACGTAAGTAGAGTTTTAGATGTCAAACTACTACAATTCTACAGGGTGTGAATATTGCTACGAAATTAATAAAAAAACCAAATTATCTTTTAAAATACACTGTAAAACATTACAAAACCTCATATTTTAAGAAAGAACACATCGAGTAGAATCCAAAAATGTAAAAATATACAGGGTTTCCCATTAAAAAAACGAAGTTATAAGCAACTTCCGGTAGCAAATAGCTGAAAATATTTTCATTAAACAGATGACTCTTCAAAACCCCTTAATTCAAATTTTCACGAATCTGTTGCCTTTAGTTCTCGAGATATTCCTAATAAGCCCTTTATTTGCCTCACCCTGTATTTACCTGTATTGAAATACAGGTATATAGAAAAAATGTAATCTTTTTTTTGGAATGGTTAACTTTAGAAAAAAATGGTATAAGAATTTGTTGTTCTAAATTTTGTATTCTATCCATACATTTAAGGAACGCACTATTTTCTGGGACACCCTGTATAAAATATTTATTTGACTAAAAATTGAAAAACATAATTTGCTTATAATTAATTATAAATTTATTACTTGATTTCTTTAGTTGTAATTTGTTTTTCCAGGTTTCAATAATCGAAATCGAAAATTTCTACGAAATCCCTTAATAAAAAATATCCTAAGCCAATGGCGGGCTAAAAGAAAATTTAGCGAGAAGATTTGAAAGATACTTTCTAGTTCTCCATTTGATATTGGGGTAAAAGGAGCGAAAACCGTCGGATTTACATATCGGAGTACTCTACACTCATGCAGAAGTTTTTTGTTTGCAAATGCGTGTAATTTGTCTTTGGAAGATTTTTTGTTAGCTGCGTTTGATTTAAATAATGGAAGGTATTTTGTACGCGGCAATATTTTCTAGGGGGATCGTAAAGTTATATGAGCCGAAGATTTCGGTAAATATGTCTGAAATGTTGAGTATTTTGTGGGTTCTTTTTCCATAATTTTATGCCCGAGAGAAGTAGTAATGTATAAAAGAGACTGTGTAACTAAAACTATGTTTTGTTTGAATCTTTTTAATAAAGCGATAAATACAAAATGTGAATAAATTATATATTTTTATTTAAAGAAGTATTTATTCTTCTTTTTCTTAACATGCCATACACCAAAGTGGCTAGGCGACTATCTCATTACTAAGGTTCTGTTCAATTCCTTAATATTCCTTAACCAAGATAGTTATTTTCGGCCGACTCCACTCCTACCTTCGATCTTCTCTTGTAGCATTAACTGTGGTATTTCATATTTTTCTTGTCTTAAATATGTGCCAAGTTAACTAATCTTGCGTTTCTTAATTAATCCAAAGAGTTCTTTTTCCACGTCGGCTCTCTTAAGGACGTCATCGTTTTGAACTCTTTCCACTCACGGTATGCCCATCATTCTTCTCAGTGACCACATTTCAAATGCTTCAAGTTTGTTGATCGATATTCTTTTCAACGTCCACAACTCCATGCCATAAAGCATAAAGGACCATATGTAGCACTTCATGTTGTGGATCCCATTGGTCATTGATTGTGGTGCCAAGGTATTTAAAAGTTTTCTTGCATTTTAACGATCGTCACCTATGCATATTATTGGGTCTTCTGGAGGGTTTCTGCTAGTGATTAGTTTAACATATATTTCGTTTTCAAAACGTTGATCTTGAGGCCATAATTTTAACCTATGCCATTCACCCTATCTAATAATAGGGTCAATCTTTCAAGTTGTCGGTTATAATCACTGTGTCGTCCGCATAGCGTAGGTTGCTAATTGGTATGCCGTTCACTTTAATGCATAATTCCGTGCCTTCTAATGCTTCCGCGAATATATTTCCCACATATAAATTAAAACGCATCGAAAAGAGTATACAGCCATGGTGGACACCCTTCTGAATTTCAAGTTCATCCGTATAGTGGTCTTGATAAATCCTCATCTTTAACGTTTGGTTCCAGTATAGATTTTCAATAACTCTAATCTCGTTCTTGTCAATGTTGGCCTTATGTATGTAGTAGTTCCATCATGATATCATGTTAACATTGTCAAATGCCTTCTCGTAGTCTATGAAGGTGAGGTAGACATATTTTCGTTGATCTAAGCAGTTTTGTATTAAGGTGTTTAAACATAAACATAAACTATTTCTTGAGATATCTTAAATAATATAATATATCAGCTTTTGGTTTTGTTTTTTTTATAATTTAAGTCACTTAAGATCTTTTCTATTTGGAATGATCCAAAAAAACTTAAAAAAAATTTATCCATTGCAAAAAATTAGTTTTAGGAAAAAACCAAAAAACAAGCGTTTAAAAAATTGTTTGACTTTTTGATCCTGGCAACATACAAATTTGTTAAGAGGGGATATTTTTAAGCAATATGGTGAAAAAAAAAATATATCGAAATATTTTTCCGCACATTATATTTTACGCATGCTACCTATACATGCAACGGTTGCCAATCAAGCGCCCGCTTGATTGGCAATTAAAAAACAAAGGGGTTTTCGATATTGTATTGCAAAAAACTCTTCGGAATTTCATCAATCGATGTTTAAAGAATACCTTTTTACTTTGGAAACATCGAAATTTTTAGATTTTCACATAGTTTCTGAGAGATAAAAATGACCGATTTCGCAATTTTTAAATTTTTAATTTCTTATAATATGTCAAAAACTATCAACTTTAAAGAAAAGTCACTAAAGACCTTTTCTGTTTGAAATGATCCAAAAAACCTAAAAAAAACATTTTTCGGTGCAAAAAATAATTTTAGGAAAAAAACATAAAAAAAATTAAAAAAATTTTGACCCACTTTTGAACCTGGAAACATGCAAATTTGTTAAATTTTTGAATAAGATTGTGCAAAAATTCCGAATACGAATATTTTTCCTAGCGGATGCGCAGTGGCTTTCTGGACTATCTACGATTGGACCAGAATATGGTACTGCTGCCAGAATATGGTATCGGGTTGCAACGAAATTGAAAATGTTTATACATTTTTAGAAAATAATTTGTTTAATTTGTATTTTGAGCTTAATTTCTGAAACGGAAATAGAAACGTCAAAATAAACGTATTTTCAACTTAAATTGTGGTTAATCCTCAGTCTCTCTTTATTTAATGGCGCTACAGTCACAATCGAGCCTTAGTTTCCTCCAAACTGTGTTTCCAACCTTACCGTTATTGCGCCGATCTTCACCATGTTCTTACGTCTAGCAAATTTTCAGCATCCTTGGTCTTCCTTTTGGTCTTGCTTCTGGCATTTTACTATCTAGGGCTCTTTTCAACAATATTTTGACTTCCATTCTTACTATTTGACCAGCCTATCGAAGTCTTTGAAGTTTAACGAAGTCTGAGGTCGGTGTCTCTTTGAACAGTTCATGGTTTTATCTGGATCTCCATAATCCGTTTTCATTAATAGTTCCAAGTATCTTTCTTGTTTTTCAAAGACAAAAAAACGTTCTTTTTGTGTTTCTGTCACGACCCATGCCTCGCATTCACAACATACTATTGGTCTGATAATAGCTTTAAACTCTGATTTTCGATGTCCAGGGTGTGTTTTGGGAGCCGAATACATGAAGCATGAGAGAATGAGAAATATGCTTTGTTTTGCTTTACTATTCTCCTTTACACTATACTCCATCCATGTTTAATGAAACACAATTATTTTTAACGCAACCTTTTTCTTCTTCTTCTTTAGATACCGTCTCCTCCAAGGATGTTGGCAATCATCACAGCTATTTTCACTTTTTTTGAGATTGCAGCTCTGAACAAATCGATGGAACTACAATTATACCACTTTCTTAGATTGTTGAGCCAGGAGTGTCTTCTTCCAATACTTCATTTTCCCTGTATTTTCCCTGCATTATCTTCTACTTCTTGTAGTGCCTATCCGTTTCGGATGTTGGCGACCAACATGGCAATCTGTACTTTGCACACTGCTGCTCTAAAGATATTTGTGGTTGTTGTGTTGAACCACGTACGTAGATTTTTCAGCCAGGAAATCCTTCGCCTTCCTGGTCCTCGCTTTCCTTCCATTTTTCCTTTCTCTCAGTCTATAGTCTCAGCAGTTCATATCTGTCACTGTTCCTCATGATGTGAACGAGGTATTCGATTTCGGCTGTTTTTATTGTGATTAACAGCTCTTTTTCTCTTTGCATTCTCAGCAAATCACCCTGATTAGTAATGTGGTCGGTATAAGATATCTTCAGAATTCGACGATAAAGCCACATTTCAAACGCCTCAATTTTCTTGCAGGTGGCGTCTGTAAAAGTCCACGACTCAACTCCGTCCCTGCATTATGGTTTGTAGCAACACATATTTATCCCCTCTTGTAACGTGGCCAAGATACTGTAACTGTACTTTCTTTCTTTCTTTCTTATCTTCTTCATATTCATGATTTCTTTTCCCATTTTCATCAGTACTTCAACATTTATCATTGGGTCTACCCAACTTATTTTTAATATTATTCGGTAGGCCAACATCTCGAATGCTTGAAGTCGATCGCTTATTTCTTTCTTTAAGGTCCAGGCCTCCATCCCAGACTACCGCACCCAGATAATATACCATTTTATATAATTTATAGCTCGAAAATGGCCAGCTTTTTCAGGGAAAAGTCCCTTAAGGGCACCGAAAGTCCCATTTAACGACAATGTTAACATTATGTCATATAGCTCTGTAACCAAAGCACTTAGAGACCTAATTTTTGTTTTATTTTGAAACTACATGTATTGTTTAGTCTCGCGTAGATTTTTGTAAAGTTAGAGCTAAAGAAATATTTATTTTAAAATTTTTTATAATACTCATATAAGAAAAAACCCAAAAAAGTTTAGATTTTATTTTTTTATTTTACTTGTTTTTGTACATTTTTCAATAAATATTTACGCGGCATTAGATATTATTTATCTACAATTACTGCAAAAATTTGGACCTTCTATCATTTAAGGAACCAGAGATATCTGACATCAAAGCTAAAAACGTAGTATTCGGGAAATCGCAAAAACATAAAACACTCTAATAAAGCTAATTACCGGTACACGGTAAGTTGAGTGCATACGTTCAGAAAACAAAATATAGTTTTGTAACCATGGATATTTTATACTATAATATGTGTTATATATCGTTGGAAAGAGAAGATTTCAGTGAATAATTTTCAATCATAACCCAAAAAACTCAAAAAATTCTTCTGGAAATATTTTTTAATGACGGCAAAGCGTTCACCTCTTGATATATTTTGTGCGGAACTGATCCAGTTACAAATTAATATGTATATAAATTCTTAAACTAAATTGTATATTTGCAGTCTTTGTCTATTTATTTGTCACAAAAATAAATAATAAATCTATAAAGTGAGTCAGTCAATACACCTACTAAACACTAAAAGGTTGTCGTATTTTTTGTATGTATGTATACCATTCGATATATTTAATTTGCTAACTGCTATTTGTGATCATTTACTAATTTGCGACATGTGTTACTACATTAATGCTAAACTACTAACGTCGACAATCTCAACATCTGAAGTCTAAAGGCTAAAGGCGACACTATATCTAGATACAAATCAATGAAAAGTAACCTTGTAAAGCTGTTAAAATTTTTAGCGAAATTAATCAGTGGAGAGTTAACAGCTGAAGAGCTGCCGAGTGAGAAATTCCTGTTGTAGTTTTTAAAATGACCCTCCATTCCTTCTGTGTCAAATTGTGGTGACTTTATTACACTCTAAACTATGTGAAAAACAATTACTTGGTAAACTTTGTAGTTTTATCGCATTTTTAATACTTAGTTGGCTCGTTTTTCTCGACCTGGTAAAATCATAAAATTAACAGCAGTGTTAAAGAAGATGTTTCCAATTAAAAGCTTGTTGAATAAAGATAAAATAGATTCATTTCTGTGTATATAGTTTTTTATAAATCATCTGTTAGATCTTCCTTATACATATTACAGTTATGATTTATAATTTATTATAATGATCCTTTTCACTTTTGAATATAACATTTATTTTATTTGCATATTTGGAATTTTTTAACTTTTAACAAAATTCAATATTAAAGCAAGTTTTTAATAACAATTTTACTTCTTATGTTATGTTAAAAGAGCTTCTGGCTTTTTCAATACGAGTTTTGATCGTAGCTATAATCGCAAGTATCCTTAATATTGTAGCCCAAATAGCATATTTTCTGTACTCTTTCTAATGGTGTATTGTTTATTGTAATTTGGGCATTTATGTCGGTGTTCTTACTAACTATCATTATTTTTGTATTCTAGAAATCACATCAAAGAAACATGAAACGTAAATTACGTTTCATGGAAATAAAACACTGCTAAACAAATATACGTGCGGCCATTTATGAAATTCTCCGAAAATAAAAATGTGTCATGAGCATGAATCACACTCGTTTCATTGGTAGGCGGACTTTGAGATTTGTTTAGCAGTGTTTTAGTTTCATGAAATATGTTTTTCGTTTCATGTTTCATGTTTTTCGTTTCATGTTTCTTTGGTGAGCGGCTTGGCTTACACTTTAGTTTTACGTTGTATTTGTTACATGTTTCTACAAAATTATCCATCATCCCTTGGAGCCCTTGCGCACTATCTGCCAGTAATACTGTATCGTCTGCATATCTAATATGGTTTATAATTTGTCCAGTTACTGCAATACCATCTTCTGATTCGTTCAACGCCTCTTTAACGATATTTTCAGAGTAGATGTTAAATAATGCTGGTGACAGTATGCAACCCTGTGTAACTCCTTTTCCGACTGTGAAGATTTAGGACAGTTCATTTTCGAATCGAACTATTGCTTTTTGTTGGAGATATAAGTTTGACACCAATCTTATACTCTTACCACCGAATCCTGATGTTTATAGGATATCAATTGATTTCCCATATGGAACTTTATCAAATTCAACATCGCAAGTTAAGTTATGCATCTTTATATCATTGTATTATTTTGTGTATACTATAAATATGATTTATTCGATAGCTTTAAATTAGCTACATGCATATCATGACATATTATTGTTTACATGGAAATTTTAATCCAAAAATCATAATTTTATTAAAGTCAAAAGAACTTTTCACAACACGAAAAATTATATTTGCCCATCAATTTACATCGTTTTCCAACCGGGAAAAAGTGCCATAAAATTAATTTAAAGTTCGCCGAATCTGTTAACTCATGAAAGTTTGCGAAAATTATGCAATTTGTACAAGTCAGATAACGAGAAACGCAAAAAAGAATTTTATCTGATGTAAAAAAGGGGGTTACCGTGTGATTTATGGGTGAAGCGAATATGGTAATGCTTATTTTGATAAATTTGTACCTGCATCGTATTTCGATTTACCAATTTAAAATACAAAAGATGAAATACCATAAATAAAATAAAAGCTGTAAGAAATCCAGTCGTGTGGATATTATAAATATATACAGTATATAAGCAGAGCCCGCTTATTAGAATACAGGTTATAGGAATATCCCGCTTTAAGGAATAGAAATTTCCGGCCCGGAAACAGTTCTACTAGCCATTAATGATCGGTTATTAGAATATCTTGATTTTAAGAATACTTTTGCTTGGCACGAAGGCTATTCCAATAAGCGGGTCCGACTGTACAATTAAATTAATCCTCACTTGGAAATCCACTTGATCTTCAGTTATTAAAAAAAATCATTTTTCACTAACAAAATCTTTAAAATTTTAGAACAAATGGCAAATTAAAGAGTGTTTTAGTTTCTAAAAATGTCTTTTTTTTTGTCAGCTATTAATATTATTAAGAACGAGGGCACAGACAAGGCAACTACTCAGAACTAAAAAGAGAAGCTACATATAACAGCAAATACGAGTAATGCAAATAAGTGGCGAGAGGAATCAAATAAGAAAATTCTTTAGGGAAGTGAAGACAGTCAGACAAGGTGGAAATGTTGGGGTAACACAAGCTATGAGAAATGAAGCAGGTGAACTGATAATGATGGAAACAGAAATCGTAGAGCGATGGAAGGAATACTTTCGGAATTTACTAAATATTGAAAGTGAGATGGAGGAATCAGAGACTACATTTCATTCTGCAGATGTGGAAATACCACCACCAACACTCCAAGAAGTAAAGAATGCAATAGCATCTCTTAAAGATCACAAAGCATCAGGAAATGATGGTATAAATGGAGAATTGATAAAAAAAGCAGGAAACGTTTTACATCAAAAATTGTATGACATTATTCTCAGAGTATGGCAACAGCAGAAAATGCCTAGAGAATTGAATGGAAGCGTTATAATACCCATACATAAGAAGGGAAATAAAGAGCAATTCCGAAACTACAGAGGCATATCGCTTATTAGTACAGCGTATAAGATTCTATCAATTATCTTACTAAAGAGACTCACTCCGTATTCGGAAGATATTGTAGGCGACTACCAATGCGGCTTTCGAAGTGGAAGGTCAACAATAGATCAAATATTTACCATCCGACAAATATTAAAAAAAAACTGGGAATTCAACCGAGATGTACACCAAATCTTCGTAGATTTCCAGCAAGCATATGACTCGATAAAAAGAAGCAGACTATGGCTAGCAATGCTAGAAATGGGAATACCAAGAAAATTAGTGCAGCTCACTCAAATGTGCGTGGCAGGCTCATATGCACAGGTAAAGATAGGAAGCAGTACATTGATGCCATTTAGTATAACATCAGGGCTTAGACAAGGAGACCCTTTATCACCATTGCTATTCAATTTGGCTTTAGAATACGCAATAAGTAAAATATTGTCTGAACTAACAGGGGGATTCGCAAATCGAGGATCAAAACTATTGTTGGCCTTTGCCGATGATCTAGATGCAGTCGCTCATTCTACAAGAGACGTAAGAGAGGTGTTTTCACAGCTCGAGGAGGAAACAGGTAACCTTGGCCTTCGAATAAATGAAGAGAAGACGAAATATATGCTGGTGACTAAAAATCCAAGACCAAAAGTTAGGCAGAACGTAACTATTAATGACCACAACTTTGAAGTAGTAAAAGAGTTTAAATATCTGGGAGAAGTAATCACAGAGGACAATCACATAGAAAAAGAGGTCTCAGCAAGAATAGCTGCGGGAAATAGAGCATTATACTCCCTATCATCATTATTAAGATCTAAGCTGCTGAAAAGACAATCTAAATTAAGACTGTACATGTCAATTATTCGCCCAGTTGTTACATATGGGAGTGAAACATGGACTCTACATCAGCGAGAAATAAATAAATTGCTGATATTTGAAAGGAAAGTCCTCAGAGTGATATTTGGTCCTCAAAGAGATGAATTGACAGGAGAGTGGAGAAGGCGCCGCAATGCTGAATTGGTGACTCTATATGGTACTGAAAACATCGTCAGACATATAAAAGCTAATCAGATAAGATGGGCAGCTCATGTAGTAAGATCAGAGGAAGACAGAGTGCTAAAGACAGTGTTCTTCGAGAGACCAGACGGTAGAAGATCAGTGGGCCGTCCCAGAAAAAGATGGAGGGATGATGTTGAAACCGATCTATCTAGGATTGGGGTACAACAATGGCAAATCGAAGCGCAAGATCGCAGACGATGGAGGGCCATAGTGGATGCGGCGAAGACTCACCCCGAGTTGTAAAGCCAGTCAAGAAGAAGAATTAATATTATTACGTTAAACGTCAGATAATTTGGTTTAAAAAAGTGGGACATTAGGCGGTACTGTAAACTAGCGCAAAGCTTTATAATAGGTTTGTTCTAGCATCAGTTTCAAACGGTTTGAAACCATCAGCGAATAGTCGACCAGCGCGAGTAGAGGGGATAGCACTGGTGACTGTATTATGTTCTCTCGCTGACCAACGGTTTGCTGACGGTTTCTGACTAGTTTGACTATTTGCTAGAACAAACCTAATATTCATGGTTGGATATGACCGGAAAGCGATGAAGATGGCACACGAGCAGTGACCAATGGCGAGTCAAATACGTTAAAACGTATGCGTTACAAAATTAATAAATTTGAATATATTTTTTGTTGTGAATCATCATAGAAAAAAACGTGTATACAACTTGTATTTAATAATCATTATCAAGCTCGTACTCTATACGAAACTAGTCGCTATGCGGCTCATTTTGTATCCCTCATACTCGCGACCATCATTAAATGCTCGTTGCATAATATACTATTCCCTACTGATTAATAATAATTGTAACCGATAGATTTTTATTTTTTGTTATATGAAGAGGAATTAATACAGTTTGGTGTAATTAATAAGGATTTGCCTGTACATGCAGCAACATTTCTAGAGCATTTTCTGAAGAAAAAAAAATACCTGTTAAAGCTTTTGTCCAGTAGGAGCTCAGATTAGTAATTCCATTGGTTTTTAAAATCTCAAATATTGTCTCAAAATTAATGTTAAGTTTAATTAAGGATATTTTCTAAATATAAAAAATTTCTTTTCTAACAATTTATATAAAATTATTAATAACAAATATACAGGGTGGGCCAAAGAAAACAGTCCACCTCAATATTTGGCCATAATTATTAGATTTAAGGAAACGCCAAAAGAGGTCAATTTTCATTTTTAAATTACAATTCTTGGATATATATTATATATTTCATACTATAATCTGGGCGTCATCACGTCTTACGTCATCAATCTGGGCGTGATGACGTAATCGATGATTTTTTTAAATGGGAATAGAGGTCGTGTGGTAACTCATTTTAAAGCTCATTCAATTCTCTATTTAGTAATATAAACCATTATCTAATTATTTGTACAGGGTGTCCAAAAAAAATTTAATTAAATTTTTTGACAAAAAAGAATATATGTAATTTATTTCATCCAAAATAATTTTACGGTAGCACAAAAATAGAAACAAATGTTTATTTCACAAATAAACATTGCTTTTCGATTAAATTCAATGTTCAAGCCAGGTCCCGCCAGCCACCTGCCTCTTGGAAGTTTAAGCATTTAATTTAAGCGAAAAGCAATGTTTGTTGAATTAAATAAATTACATAAATTCATCTTTTTTGTCAGAGAATTTCATTTAAAAAGATTTTGGACATCCTGTATAAATAATTGTCTAAATGTTTATATTACTGAATAGATAATTAAACACACTTATAAATGAGCTACCACACAACCCCTATTCCCATTTAAAAAAATCATCGATTACGTTATCACGCCCAGATGGATGATGTCTCTAGTATGAATTATTTATCAAAAAATTGTAAGTTAAAAATGAAAATCCACCTGTTTCGGCATTTCCTTAAAATTTAATAACTACTGCCAAATATACAGGTGGATTGGTTTCTTTGGTCCACCCTGTATATTAAAATTTTGTATTCAAAAAAGTATTTACTGGTTTTTACATTTTTAAAAAAGAAACAGATTATTTTAGCAAAATATTCAGGCTTATCAATTAATCTGAAGAGATGTGTTTCGAATGATGAAAATTCTGTGGCAAAGGGATTAAATTTTTCATATTTTGACTTTTTACATTTTGCAAAACCTCCTAAATTTAATTACTTTCAGTGAAATTCGGCCGGTTGTTTTTTTTATTCTCTTGTATTATTTTCTTATCAAATGATTCCGCCATTATCTAAGCTGTTCTTTCACTGACTTAATTAAATTAAAAAATTGGGGTTTTCGGCGAAGTTTATTCGTTTTGAAGGAATTTAAATTACGGTGCGTTGGCAGGAGTTAGTATACATTTTAATTAAAAATAACTGCATTATAATTTGTTATAAATAAAGTTAATAAATAAGATAGAGAATATTGTTTACTATAACATTCTTTCTCAGCCTCTGTAGATCATAAGTGAGTCTCTCTGTTCTCCCTACATGAATATGATTTCAACAACAAAAATAGAAAATCAAAATACATTCCAATTTGTGCAAGAGACGTGAAGCCTAAGGCAGCTTTCACAGAAAGGTGGATAACAAAAATGTGTGCATGACATTTTTTTGCTTTACTATTAGTGAGAAATAACTGCAGTTCTCCAAGATATTAACGCACCACCACCAAATGGGCAATTTTTCATGTCTCGAATTTACTAAACTTGTTGTCCGATTTAAGTGATCTTTTTAATGTGTTATAGCCTTAATCTTTAACAATATCGCTGTAATAATATTGTTACTAGACAAGTAAATTGTCATTGTTTACCGGGTGTACCAACTACCAATAAAACTGTGCTTTTCTCAAAGGCCGCATCACACTGTGAATTATTCTAGCATTTGTAAAATACTGCAATTAAACCCAACTATAGCCCCATTTTTATTAATATTTTGTTTTTTATTTTATTCGCTTATGTTGGATAAAAGTTAGGTATTTTAACAACTAACCTTGTTTTTCTTTTTTTAGTTTGAGTATGAAAAAAGTTTTTGCTTGTTTAAGTACGAAAAACTTTAAGGGGTAATTCTGCATGAAAAAATAATGACGTTTGCTTCATAAACGTATGTCCGAAAATGTTTCGTTTCCGAGATAAAAGGTTAATATATGGGATTTATTCAGTGCTTTAAAACTGGTTGATATATGCAAATTAAATTTGGTAGGTATTAAATTTCAGATGACCAACCTTTGTATGTTATGACAAGCGGGGGTAAAAAATGACCCCAGGTCAAAAATGACATGGAATGAATGTTTTAAGTATTTAAATCTTCATCTAACAATACGTCCTCGTTTTCTGATACTATTTCATCTTCTATATCATCATAAAAATCGCTAGGAGTAACAATTTCCTATAACTCAGGGTCAGCAAGATATCTGCGGGTCATATCTTATATGTACACAAAATACTAAGGAACTATAATAATATACGCCAGGAAATAATAATAATGACTAACTGTAGCAGACAGGAATGTCATGACTCGTACATAACAGGCACCACAGTCTAAAAATAGATTTTGATAACGCGCAGGGTAAAACTACTTGAAATTCCACATAATAGACGGTATTTTACTAAACATCGACTTCAGAATATATTTTTCATTCGTAAAATATAGGGATTTTTTTATTTCAAAATATGAGGATATCTAGAATGATATTAAAATCAAATAAAAAAATAATGAGTTAAAAATTGAAAATACTTTTGAATTTATTAAAGAAAAGCATACGCTGGGGAAAAGCATAAGCAAACATCGACTACAGAATATATTTTTCATTCGTAAAATATAGGGATTTTTTTTATTTCAAAATATGAGGATATCTAGAATGATATTAAAATCAAATAAAAAAATAATGAGTTAAAAATTGAAAATACTTTTGAATTTATTAAAGAAAAGCATACGCTGGGGTCCAAATTTACTCCCCTTGGTTATCTGAAGGTTAAGAGTTAGTAATTGCGCATTTTTGACATACAATTACGACTTTTATATTCGCAATATTAAAACCTTAATTGTATGTCAAAAATGTGACATAACTACCTCTTAATACCAACCAAATTTCATTTGCACATCTCAACAGGTTTTAAAGAAATAAATAAATTGTCAGTATATAAGAAAAATTTCAACACCTCCTATCTCGTAAATGAAGCATTTGCAGAGATATCGTTGATAAAGCAAACTATTTTTTTATGTAAAATTACCCATTACTGCTTCTTTCCATACTTACTTAGAAACATCCTGTATTGATCAAAAACAGTTCTTAAAGTATCTAACTTTTTTATTATTCAACACAAGCGAATGGATCAAAAAGCAGAATGTTAAGAAAACATGAGGCTATAGTGGGGTTTTAATTTCAGTATTTCATAAATGCTATAACATTCCACAAGGTGATGCGAAATTTGAGAAAAAATACAGTTTTATTGGTAGATGGTAAACCCGGTATACAATGACAATTTGCCTATCTAGCAACAATACTATTACAGCGATATTGTTAAAGAATAAGGCTTTAACATTTTAAAAAATCACTTAAATCGAACAACAGGTCTAGGAATTTCTAGACATCAAATATTACTTATTTTTAAGTAAAAGAAATGGCACTAGCAAACGACATGAAAATACAAAAAACAACGACAATTTCTGCATAAAAGTTCCTTACTGATATCTATAGTAAAACTAGGATCACATACAAGCAAATTAGTCAAAGTTGCTTATCATATAATAGGGAAAACAATATTGTGCAGGGAAGGTAACTTACGTATAATTCACAAGAGTTTTACTTTTTCATCTAATCTTATACCTTTATTCTTCCAGACGGCATAACTTTATATTGTGATATATTTGATATACTTACTTTCTTTTATTACACTCAATTTAAGATTTCTCAAGACCACATTAAGATTATCAAAGTAAATTTTGACACCCTGAAGGGCAAAAACCAAAGTCTGCACCTATATACACCACCGAACCAACAATAAAATGATTTAAGAACAAATAGGCACTCCAAATATAGATAAATATGGACAAATATCTCAGAGACACAGCCAAAATGTTATATTATAAATCCTGGAAGAAGCAAGTAAAAAGAGATTAAATCACAAATAGAATCCTACAGCTCTGATGGAAGAGAGAAGACTACAAAAGAATAATAAAGGTGAATATTATAGAATCAATAACATAACTAAATGTTGCATCGACTGTACAGCGGAATATTTTTAAGTTGTTTTCTCCCATTCATTACCTTTTTTTATTTCTTACTTTTTTATTATTCATCCATAATCAGGTTGAACGATAGAAAAAAAAGTTCTTAACTAAAAATAACTAATAGCGACCTCAGAGTGATTTATACAGGGTGGTCCAGTAATTGTACCAAAAGAAACAGTAGATTCTACACTCTAAAATATTACGATTTAACCCAACTTACTTTAATAAAATGTTGATATTAAGAAAGATACAGGGTGGTAAAATTAAACTATTTTTTTATTTAATATTGAATAGTTCCTGACAGGTATGAGATAACAACATGAAATTTGGTATGGGGGGTTTTTTGGGTCGAGAAAACTAAATTCCCTACCAAAAATTATGTATTGCCCAGAGGGCGCCGCATACGCCATTCAGCACTAATTTATTACGTTCAATTTTTTTATCTCTCACTCTGTATAATTTTGACATTAAAATTTTTATTCTCCTATTACTTTTACTTAAAAAAGGTATACTTCTTTCATCTCCTTAAACTCAACCGTTTTCGAGATAAACGCATTTTAAATCTGCGATACACCATCTAGTCCAGAAAGCCACTGCGCATCCGCTAGGAAAAATATTCTAATTCGGATTTTTTGCACAATCTTACTCAAAAAGGACTCCTTTTAACAAATTTGCATGTTGCCAGGGCCAAAAGGTGGTCAAAAATTTTTTAAACGTTTTTTTTTTGTTTTTTTTCTAAAATTATTTTTTTTTGCATGGAAAAAAGTTTTTTTAGGTTTTTTGGATCATTCCAAACAGAAAAGGTCTTTAGTGACTTTTCCCTAAAAATGATAGTTTTTGACATATAAGCGATTAAAAATTGAAAAATTGCGAAATCGGCCATTTTTAACCCTCAAAAACTATGTGAAAAACTGAAAATTTGAATGTTGCCAAGGTAGGTAGATATTCTTTAAACATCAATTGATGAAATCCCGAAGAGTTTTTTGCAATAAAATATTCAAAACTCCTTTGTTTTTTAATTGCTAATCAAGCGTGCGCGACACTATTTTCCACCAACAGTATGGTGCAAATGAAACGAATAAATTCGTTATTTCGTAAAACGGCGACTTTAAGGAAAAATGCCGAAACAGGTCGATTTTTATTTTTAACTTATGATATTGTGGCATATATGGTATACTAGTGACGTCATCCGTCTGGGCGTGATGACGTAATCGATGATTTTTTTAAATAAGAATAGGGGTCGTGTGGTAGCTCATTTGAGAGGTTCTTTAATTCTCTATTCAGTAATGTAAACATTTACATAATTATTTATACAGGGTGTCTTTCTACCTCTTTTTTTGTCAAATAATTTAATTTTATAAAAATTGTTTGGACATCCTGTATAAATAATTATGTAAATTTTTATATTACTGAGTAGAGAATTGAAGAGCCTTTCAAATGAGCTAGCACACGACCCCTATTCTCATTAAAAAATTCATCGATTACGTCATCACGTCCAGATGGATGACGTCACTAGTATACCATATATGCCACAATATCATAACTTAAAAATAAAAATCGACCGGTTTCGGGATTTTTCCTTAAAGTCGCCGGTTTACGAAATAACGAATTTATTCCTTTCATTTGCACCATACTGTCGGTGGAAAATAGTGTCGCGCACGCTTGATTAGCAATTAAAAAACAAAAGAGTTTTGAATATTGTATTGCAAAAAACTCTTCGGGATTTCATCAATCGATGTTTAAAGAATATCTTCCTACCTTGGCAACATTCAAATTTTTAGTTTTTCATATAGTTTTTGAGGGTTAAAAATGGCCGATTTCGCAATTTTTCAATTTTTAATCGCTTATATGTCAAAAACTATCATGTTTAGGGAAAAGTCACTAAAGACCTTTTCTGTTTGCAATGATCCAAAAAACCTAAAAAAACTTTTTTCCATGCAAAAAAATTAATTTTAGGAAAAAAACAAAAAAAAACGTTTAAAAAATTTTTGACCACCTTTTGGTCCTGGCAACATGCAAATTTGTTAAAAGGAGTCCTTTTTGAGTAAGATTGTGCAAAAAATCCTAATTAGAATATTTTTCCTAGCGAATGCGCAGTGGCTTTCTGGACTAATCATTTTTAGAATATCATTGTAGTTACACCCGAAAAATAACTTAAAACCATAAAATATCCAAAAATGTATTAGTCCTGTCGCCAGGGACAACGGCCTCCTTAATTCAGATGGACTTACCCAAGTTTTTTTATGTATTTTGACCCGTAGAACAAGAATTTTTTTGGGTAACAGTTGATCCGGATATCGATAAGATTGTTATAAACAAAGAACTTGTGGAATTACATAACAGCGATTTTTCGCAAAAAAAAACATTTTTTTGCATTTTTTGGGTGATTCTCAGCAAAAAATGGTTCTACAAGGTTTTTCATAGGATGCATAGTTTTCGAGATAAACGCGGTTGAACTTTCAAAAAATCGAAAACTTGCAATTTTTGAACCCGAATAACTTTTGATTGAAAAATAAAATAGCAATTCTGCTTGCTGCATTTGAAAGTTCAAATCAAATTCTATTGGCTTTGATTATTTGCATTGCTAAAAATTAAGTTTTTATTTGTTAAACAAAGCCATAAACACATAGTGTTTTCCGTATCCAATGCATGCGTTTTAATATACGTAATCTACGTAGAAATTGACTGTATGCGTGCCTACTCGTTCGATTTCAAATGAGAAATGCATTGAAAACATCATTCAATCACTATGTGTTTATAGCTTTGTTTAACAATAAAAAAATTAATTTTTAGCAATGAAAGTAATCAAAACCGACCGCGTTTATATCGAAAACTATGCATCATACAAAAAAACTTGTAAAAACATTTTTTGCTTAGAATGACCCAAAAAATACAAAAAAGTGTTTTGTTTTGCAAAAAATCGCTGTTATCTGATTCGTCAAGTTATTTGTTTATAACAATCTTATCGACATCCGGATCGACTGTTACCCAAAAATTCGTGTTCTACGGGTCAAAATACATAAAAAAAACTTGGGTAACTCCATCTGAATTAAGGAGGCCGTTGTACCCCCACTGGCGACAGGACTATATCGCAAATTTCTTCAAAGGGAATTTTCGATGCAATGACATAAATTTGAGAACTGGCACAAATATTATGGTTTTAAGTTATTTTTCGGGTGTAACTACAATGATATATGCTAAAAATGATGGTGTATCGCAGATTTCAAATGAGTGTATCTCGAAAACGGTTGAGTTTAGCGAGATGAAGGAAGTATACCTTTTTTAGGTAGAACTAATAGGAGAATAAAAATTTTAATATCAAAATTATACAGAGTGAAAGAAAAAAAAATTGAACGTAATAAATGAGTGCTGAAAGGCGTATGTGGCGCCTTCTGGGCAATACATAATTTTTGGTAGGGACTTTAGTTTTCTCGACTCAAAAACCTCCACATACCAAATTTCATGCTGTTATCTCATACCTGTCAGGAAATATTCAATAATAAATAAAAAAAGTTTAACTTTACCACCCTGTATATTTCTTAATATCAACATTGTATTAAAGTAAGTTGGGTTAAATCGTAATATTTTAGAGTATAGAATCTACTGTTTTTTTTTGTACAATTACTTAAGGACCACCCTGTATTTACAAGAAAGTTTTAGATGCTTAAATATTCCGAAAAAAAAACAAACAAGGCTTACATAAATTTATCTACTACTAGCCTTTTAGAAAATATACCTAATGAAAATTTATTATATTTAATACTATTGTAAACTACACTGTAAATACAATAAATTTTCATTTGGTATATTTTCTAAAAGGCTAGTAGATAAATTTATGTAAAGTCTTGTTTGTTTTTTCGGAGAATCTCATCTTTCTTTCTTTCATCTCTCAGAAACTTTCTTGTAAATATAGATCACTTTTAGTTCGCTACTAATTAATTCTAGTTAAGAACTTTTAGATTTATACAAAGTAAGACGAAATTATTTCGATCTCTTCTATGAACTTCGTTAATGTTTGATCTTTTTGAGAACAGATTCTTAAATTATATTCGATGATTAATATTAAAGCTATTTTCTTGTGATATTTTACTTTTTTATTTAATAGTTAGTGAAAATTTTTTAAAACTCTTACAGTGAAACTATTTTATTTGATGTTCCCAAACGCAGGTCAAAATCTATTTTTAAATTTCAAGTTTTGAAAAATTAAACCAACTATTTATTTTTGTTTCGACCAAATTTTTTTTCTATAGGCCTTGCTAATTAACATCAATAAAGACTACATTTGGACATCCTAAAATAGAAGACTTAAAATGGTATTATCAGTTTTTTATAAAATATACGATTAAAAAGAGTGGTAATGCAATACAGTAAGGTCTCTTTTTATGCGGATTATTTTAATGCGATTTTGAAGTTGTGCGGTTTGAATTTCAGCCAAAAATTTCTATTATTAGGGAAGTACATATAGATTTTCACTTCGGAAAAATCAAACAAGATAGAATTTTTTGTAATTTCATTAAGAAATGCTTAATAAACAACATAAAAAGTTCCACTCGAGAAGTGGGTGCTTCATTTTTTATTAAACAAATGAACTGCGAAATTAGATGTCTTTTTCAATAACTCCGAAAATATAAATTTTAGAAAAAGACTGACTTTGACATTGAAAAATTCAGAAAACTTTACAAAAAAAAAGCTTTTATAAAGATTTTTCTAAAGTTAAATCTGTAGCTTCTATAATTTTTTATTTATAAGGCTAAAGTCACCCTTCTCACAAACACTGGCGCACTGTAAACTAGCGTATGGCGAAGTGCACGGTTGAGTTATTTTAATGTAATAAAATGTATGGGCATAAGTGCGGTGTGGGTGGAAATTGAGACTTACATGGATTTTGCTTAAAACTTATTTAAAAATGTGTAACTAATACAATTTTTCTTATAAGACTCTCAGTTGTGCACACCTTACCTTTCAAACATCTTACTAAACGATATTTTATTCAAAAAAAAATTTCAAAAATTTAATTCAAATGATACGACGTCTCAAAAAATGTAATTTTTGAAAACTTCGTAGTTTAAGAGAATTACCACCATTTTAAGACAGTATTAGTCAAGTTTTAACAAATTTATTACAGTTTTATAGATGCTGTTTTAAACCTTAAAATGTAATGTTTAAAATTCACTAAGTTATTTTACTTGAAACGAAATAAACTATTCCTTTTTGAGAAAATTAAGAAAGATAACAAAAATGTAATAAAAAAACCGAAAATTACCAGCCAAAAAAAATGTTTATACAAAGTGATCAAAACTTTTTTCAGTAAAAATTACCTAAAATACATTTAATAATATGCTTCAACAATAATAAATATTCAACAAAAAATTTTTTTAGCTCGTATACAGTATGTCTGCGTAAGTTGGAACCTATTGATAACTTTTTTATTATCGGCTTTACGAAAAAAAGTTATTCTTTTTAAAATACCCTGCATCGTATATAATATAGATGCAACCATCAAATATCAAATTTTATTAATTTTATACGAGGTATGTCAAAAAATATGAATTTCACTTAAGGGTAAAGTACCTTTATATTTCACAATATCGAAAATTGTTATTAAGAAAAGCTGTTTAGAATTAAAAAATATGTTTCAGTGTTCAATTACATCCTTCTAATTAAAATATTGCGAATAATAAAGGCACCATAACTCTTAAGAAAATTTTATATTTTTTACATACCTCGTATAAAATTAAAAAAGTTTAATATCTGATGGTTGTATCCTATATTTTAGACCGGGTAGAGCATTTTATGAAGAATAACTTTTTTTGTAAAATTGATAATAAAATATTTATCATAATTGTAAAAAAATGATGATAGGTATCCCTAATTTGAGAAAAAATTGAATTTTTTTTTAGAATGATGTCATTGTATTTTGAAGCATAGTTTTTAATTTCAAACATCTTTTTATAATGGCATTTTTTGATATTCTGGAATATAAAGGTACTTTACTCTTTAACGAAATTCATATTTTTGACATAACTCGTATAAAACTGATAAACTTTGATATCTGATGGTTGGGTTTTAGATTTTTGACTATCCAGAGAATTTTACAAAGAACAACTTTTTTCCGTAAAATTGATAATAAAAAAGTTTTCCAGGTGGTTCCTAGCTACGCATACTCTTTAAGAGCTTCTGTATAAGAATTTTCAAATTGTAATGCCATATTCGGATTCAGCATAATCAAAAACCAAATAAAATTATATTTGATTAAAATAAAATGATGAATTCAACGATATTTTTAAAATTATTGATACAAAACCATTGTTATTGTTTAAACAATTAATAAACAATTAGCGGCCAAATCTGCAAGCAGAACTTTTTATTTTAACATGTAATATAAACTAACAAAAAAAGTTTTAGAAAAATATAAGCTTGTTTGAATTTTTCCGAAACAATGTATGTTTTCGTTCTAATTGCACTCCCCTATATTAACAACTAGTATAATAATTTTTAACTATTCCCATCCAGATGTCAGTAATCTGTCGGTTTGCAATTCGAGTATTCCCCCTGTTACATGATGTAGCATGTAGTTATTACATCAATCTGAGTTTCGCATTGAAATGTATAACCTGTAATTGTTTTGAAATTAAAAAAATTTAAGTATTTAAGAGTTTAAATGTTGCTGATTTCAAGTTGCAGTATTATACTTTATTATAATAATAAACAGCACATTTTGATTTCTGGATTGAAACATTTAATTATGTGTCGCATAATAATTCTTTTAATATTTGCACGAATCTGCCGCACATAGGTACATGTGACTGAAGATAAGTTATGCAGTTATTACATGGTAATTACCATAACTAGAAAGTTCAAAATATTTCCTAAAAAATATGTTTACGCTTTTTTTAATGCCGGTATTACCTTTTTAAAAAATTAGTATATACTTGGTGGAATTGAACAAAACAACATATTTTTACATAAAAAATCAGGAAAAACACAACTTCCGGTAAACCGATTCTTCCAGTTCAGGAACTCGATCGTATACATCAAAAAAGGAACCCAGACACCAAATTTGGTTAAAGTCAGAGTTTTCGTTTAAAAGTTATCGTGATATTAGTCACGTATGTATCGTCGCCAATTTGAATGCCCGCCATTTTTTTAAAGGAAAAATCTGAGATGGCCTCATATCTAATTTTGAACCTTTATATGTGTAGTATATGTGGTCGAATTTATATGTTTCTATCATTAAATTCCCAATTCAAATAACATTTGTACGAATCTGTGGCACTATTTCTAAAGCCGGCCACTCACGGTTCTGCAGCGTCGTTCAATTTTGTCGAATTCGACTAATAGGCAAACACTTTGATCGTGTGTGACCTGTCTGCTGCAGTACTGCAGAATTTATATCATCGACGATCTTGTCGAACGACACCGCAGTGCCGTGAGTGGTCGGCTTTAGATTACGTTAAAATTTTATTTGTAAGATTTTTTCATCAAACCTGTATTTAAGCCATTAGAGTGTTGTAAATGGACTACGTTTACCCCAGTTTTTTACTCTGCGGATGCTATTCCTGTATCTTTGTAGTCGTAGGACATAGTCAACTTGATTTCTAGCTGGGTCATCTACCGCCTGTGATCTCTTGTAGATTTTATTTATCGTATGGCAATTACAACACATTTAGAACAAAATTACAAATACTAGTAATATAGGTATATGACAAACTTTAAATAGTTACAAACAAACATCAAGTGTATTAATATAATCAATTGACTCTGAAGTTGCAAACAGGGAGTCTTCAGGGCTACCATTGTAGGATCTTAAGGGACACTCTTCAATAATGTGGTCAATGGTTTGGTTCTCCCCACAGTTGTATTGAGGAGACGGGTTCTTTCCCTATTTATGTAGCATGTATGCACATCTGCCATGTCTGGTTCGGATCCTATTTAGAGTGGACCATGTTTTACGTGGAAGATCAAAACCAGGTGGCTTGTGGGTAATGCAGGGTATGTTATTTTGCCATGCGTTCCATTCTTGGGACCATGCATTCGTGATGTTGAACTCCTCATGTATCATTCTTGCCGTTTTTATTGGTGGTTTTCTATAGCGGAGACGGGTATTTCGTGCATCCTCGGTATCTTGGTGGAACGGCAGATTTATATTGTTCATGATCTTTTTGTATTCAGGTGTAAGTGCGTCAACTCGTCGTAAATGTGGAGGTGGGATGTGACTTAATACTGGAAGCCATTGGGTGGGAGTTGATTTAATTGTAACAGCTATCATCCACATAGTGCTGTACAGCTGAGTGTCGACCTATTTTACGTATGGGCTCTGTAGCCAAACTGGAGCACAATATCCAACGGTCGAGAAAACAAGGGCTAAGGCAGTAGAGCGGAGAGTGGAAGCCGATGCTCCCCAGGTGGTGCTGCATCTCTAGTAGAGATGCGGCAGAGAATCTCTTGTAGAGATCTGCCAGTATAAATTTATCTTGGGGGCATCTGGAACGACTTATTAGAAATAAACATTGCCTCCTCTTGGCAGAACTGAATTAATGTATCACCTCTTTCATTTCTTACTTTCATACTTCCCAATACAAAGTATAGCTGAGTGCGAAACTCTTGAAAGGAATAGACCAGAAAACAAAGAAGATCTGGGGAAAGACGGTAAGAAAAGACATTTCTGTGAACGGAATTAATATTCGTGATGAGAAATCCAAGACAGAAATTTATGGAGAAAATTAATAAAGTAAACGGATCCTGCATTGTAAGATACACAGAAAATAGAATTCTGAAAATCTAACATTAAAATTAAAAACTAAACCATTAAATTGAAACGGAAAATATAAAATGTAAACTACTAATAGCTCAAAAAACATGTTTTAGTTGCAATAAGCAATCATATACATAAAATCGGTTTAACGAATCTGCATTAGATTAAAAGTAGAAAAAATCCGTCAGAGAAACCACCACACCCTGTTCCCTTATTGATAAAAGGAGTTGATGGGCAACATCGGCGGAAGTGATACATTATGACAGACCCCTTTTCTTGCTCTTATCAATGCCTGTCAATTTTCAAGGAAACTAAAAGAAAGGAAAGGCACTCCTATACAGCATCGGCTTAAGATCTACCATACCATATTATATCCAATAATACAGGTGCCGAGCAAACAAGAAGAATGGTAGATGTAGTAGGCTGTGAAATTTAAATATCTTGAATGGGTAGATTATCCAGTTTTACGTTACGATATTTTATAGTAGTTCTGTCGCCAGGGGTGGGGTACAACGGCCTCCTTAACCCGGCATTGGTCGCTAGGTAAATTGTTACGCGAGTGGTCGCGCGTGAGATTTTCTCTCACATATCCAACTTTTTCCTTTCTTTACATAATTTTATAAAAAAGATGAAGTTTCATTAACGATAAAGC
The DNA here is from genome assembly GCF_917563875.1 of Diabrotica virgifera virgifera. NCBI lineage: Eukaryota > Metazoa > Arthropoda > Insecta > Coleoptera > Chrysomelidae > Diabrotica > Diabrotica virgifera. The sequence continues at coordinate 69,173,929 of NC_065443.1, read as the reverse complement.
CATTTGCTTTAAAAAGACACCACGTTTTTCTGTTTTATTATTATTATCTTTATATAAAATGTGACTAATTGATGCCGCCAATATTTAACATTAAAAAATATATGGTAAGTGACCATCTACAACTAACCCGTGAAATAGAATATAGGATTTTCATATCAACGACCACATCCACGGCGCCTTTTATTACATCATAAAAGGATATTATTTCAGGTTTTAAAGGGAAAAATAAAATTAATTTTTATACACAGTTGGTGACGCCGGTGGTCGCTTGATGAGAGAATCTCTCACATGAAGCGCGCTGACTCAACAATATGGTGATACTACGTAAACTGAGTCACTATCTAAGCGGACGAGTCTATTAGATGATCGAGAGAGGATAGTTACGAGACTAGAAGGAACTACAGCCCGTATATTTTCCCAGAAAAAAAGTTGTGCGCAATTTTCTGAAACCGTGAGAGAAAATCTCATATAGCTACCACTGGTGGGTTAATTCAGATGGACTTACCCAAGTTTTTCTTATGTATTTTGATCCGTAGAACACGAATTTTGTGGGTAACAGTTGATACGGATGTCGATAAGATTGTTATAAACAAAAAACTTGAGGAATTACATAACAGCGATTTTTCGCAAAACAAAACTTTTTTTTGTATCTTTTGGGTGATTCTCAGCAGAAAATGGTCTTACAAGTTTTTTCGTAGGATGCATAGTTTTCGAGATAAACGTGGTTGAACTTTTAAAAAATCGAAAAAGTGTAATATTTAAACCTGAATAACTTTTGATTAAAAATAAAATAGCAATTCTGCTTACTGCATTTGAAAATTAAAGTCAAATTCTATCGGTTTTGATTATTTTCATTGCTCAAAATTAAGTTTCTATTTGCTAAACAAAGCCATAAACACATAGTGTTTCCCGTGCCCAATACATGCGTTTTAATGTAAGTAAATCTACGTAGAAATTTTGTATGCGCGCCTACTCGTTCGATTTCAAATGGGAAATGCATTGAAAACATCATTCAATAATTATGTGTTTATAGCTTTGTTTAACAATAAAAAAATTAATTTTTAGCAATGAAAGTAATCAAAACCGATAGAATTTGATAGAACTTCCAAATGCGGTAATCAGAATTGCTATTTATTTTTCAATCAAAAGTTATTCGGGTTCAAAAATTGAAATTTTTCGATTTTTTGAAAGTTCAACCGCGTTTATGTCGAAAACTATGCATCCTACGAAAAAACTTGTAAAAACATTTTTTGCTTAGAATGACCCAAAAATACAAAAAAATGTTTTGTTTTGCGAGAAATCGCTGTTATGTGATTCCTCAAGTTCTTTGTTTATAACATTTTTATCGACATCCGGATCGACTGTTACCCAAAAAACTCGTGTTCTACGGGTCAAAATACATAAAAAAAAACTTGGGTAAGTCCATCTGAATTAAGGAGGCCGTTGTACCCCCACTGGCGACAGCACTATAGCGTCAATTGAAACTACACGTTTTTAGTAAATATACAAAAACATTGTTAATACTAATGTTGTTATAATTAAATTAAAAATGTAATATTTAGCAGACCTAGACGAAATATACCAGGGCATTTAGCACTAAAAACACCGGAATAAATCCATTTTTAAATACAACACCTAGAGACTTTCAACTTTTTGCATTGTGTTCAGGATGATATCAGCAAAAAATTCCACTATAGAAAAATGAGTGGAAATGCATAATTACATTTTACAGTTTATAAAATATATACGACAGTGTATAAACATGTCAAATAAGCATATTAACCAGGGAGCAGTCGCGCCGTTAGAAAAAATCTAACATTTTATCCTTTTCCGTGATAACTTGATGAAAAATTTGCAACATAACTTTACACTCGTAAGTGCCTCGAGGAAGATTTTAGTAATACGTGGGAATTTTTGTTAAATTTTTTTCTTTATTTTTTTTTATATTTTTTTTATTTTTTTGTGGAATTTATGGCTTTGGTTAGAACCAATTACCTTTAAAATTGTTAAAAATGGATATTTTTAACATAAGAAGTAAATAAAAATATTAAAAAAATTGTTTAAATTCGTATTTGAATTCGTATTTTGGGATTTTTTTCTCTACGCGCGACTGCTTATGTGACAGAAGTGAGAACGACTGCTCCCGGGTTAAGTGCCAGATTTTGTTATTTGGGAATTTTTGGGGTCGCTGAACATGACTACGACATCAGAAGCGATCCCCGTAACACGTGGTGCCCAGTGTCCTGCTCAGGCACGTCAACTTAAGGTTCGACGGTTATCTGCATTAAATTGATACAAACAGATTACTTAGACAGATTTTTGAAGACTCTGAACACAATTGCGCCATCAGAACCTACCCCCGGTGCACCTGGTGTCCAGTGTCACTGCTAAGGCACGTCATCTTCTGGAGTTTCGAGTGATTTGAACACTAAGTTATTGCAAACAAATTACAGAAGGGGTTATTCCGGTTGCTCCCGGACTATAATAATATGGTAGTCAAGGTCACTGCTAAGGCATGTTATCTTGGAATTTGGAGGGTTTTAGGCTCCAGATGCTTCGGGAATCGGTTCTGATGGAGTATTCTTGTTCAGCGACCCCAAAACCCCCGAGTACTTTGCATCAATTTAGTGCTGAAAACTCTCGAAACTACAAATGACGTACTTTAGTAGTGAACCTGCACACCACGTGCTCCGGCGTCGGTTGTGATGACGTATTCATCTTTAGCGACACCAAAAACCCCTAGGTAACAAAATCTGGCCCTTAATACATCCCTTTTGGTATGTTTATGGACTTTTGGAATTTTGGATGCATCTATGCATTTCCACCTATTTTTATCTAGTAGACTTTTTCCTTGACATCATTCTGAATATCATGCAACAAGTTGCAAGTTTCTACGTGCTGTATTTAAAAATCGATTTATTTTGTGCTAAATTCCCTGGTCTAAAAATGTGTAGGAGTAAAAATATTTAAATTTCAGTACGCTTGGTTGATTTTTGTGAAGAACATCCCGAAGGATAGTTTAGCTGCAATCGTTTTCACATTATTTTTAAAAATTCTACAGAAATACACAGAGAGATTGGTAGATTCGGTTGAAAAACTAGCAGCAGGTGACCATTTATGTAAATACACAGCTTGAAATATATTCAGCATTATTATTTTAGCTAAATTTAGCATATTATTGATGAAAATATGAAACCATAAATTTTAAGATTACCTCAAACAAATTTATTAGTTTGCAGATGAGTGTCTGAAGAGTTAAATATATTTTTCATTAAACTACACGATTCCAAAAAATAAATAGCTACTTACGTGGAATACACCACAGTTGTCTTATACATATTAACATAAGTTTATTAGACGTATCGATTTTCACTTCGGAAATAGTTCTCAAAAGCCCTTGAAAAATAGCTTCAAAACAACATACGAACATTTGGGTGAAAATTTAAAAGTTTTTGACCGCTAATATGTTTATTCTACTAAATATTATAAAAAATCAGAAAGATAGGTCGATTATGTTTTCAAGGGGGACACGTTGAGTGCTAGTTTTAGCCCTTATGCTTCAAATTTAGTTTACAGGTGCAACGTGATTCAAGTAGAGGTTTGATTTTATTCTGATAGGTTTCATATCCAGATTTTTATCTTGAAGTAGCTGTAGGAGGCGATTATGTAGGACCTTGTCAAATGCCTTGTTGTAATTAAGGGAGCAGATATAAAGAGGTTGGTTAACATCCATACATATTTACACCAATACTTCAAGGGCAAACAAGGCCTCTCTTGAAACTATTGCGTGTTTGAAGCCAAAGTGAGTGTTAGCTGGTGGTCTCCAATGGAGGAAAATTGTTTATTTTCGTTACTTTTAATAAACTATGAAGGACAGAAACTATCATACAACCAAAAATAGTTAAAAAATACTAATTCTAAAACAAATTCAAATTACGGGGTAAATATAAGTGACCACCGACTTAGCCGGTGATATCCAATAGACGCCGTAGACCGAGTACAGCGTGTATTGGATACCACAGCTAGGCCCGCCGAGAGGGCGGTACAGCCGGTACATTTTACCGGGGCCCGGCGATGTAAGGGGCCCGGCGTCAACCAAACCAAAGACGTAATTTTTCCCGTTTTTTATTTTGCTCTTCACTTTATGTCCATAATGTGTCGTCCGTAATACTCGGCTATATTTGATATTATAACCGTTAATCGATTTGGTTTAAAATGTTAACAGCAATAAATCACAGGGGTCAAGTACTACAGGGCAGTCAGATAAAACTGTGGAGATTAAAAATATATCAGGGTTTCTAGAAGATTTACAAAAGGTCAGAAGAATCTATGTTGGAGAATCTAAATTAGTTACCAGCATTTATGGAATAAATTAAGTATTTACATCAAATAAAGAAAAACGGCACAAAAAGCCTGTGAGGTTTTTGATGATTTGCCTGGGCCTAGTAGTGATGCGACTGGTAATTTTGAGCCCGACACAATATTTCGCTGGGAAATATTTAATATTGTCATATAATAATCAATTTAAACAGAAGATTTAATTCGGAAAATAAAATTCATTCGTTATTTAAAATTTAATGGATATTCCGAGATGAAGCTGAAGACAATATTAAAAAAAATGATATATATGTATTGCGCGAGTTTTATAAAGAAGACATCAGTGAAGAATTGATAGGTAGATGAAATTTTTTATTTGAGAGCGACATACACCGGTAGTATTGGTGAATCTCAACTTTCTCCAATAGATTTGCTTAATAAAATTAAACATCTCAAATTTGAATCGTTATTGCGTTAAGAATATTTTGCAGATTGCCGGTGACAGTCGCAGAAGCAGAAAGATCTTATAGTTTTTTTTTTCGCTTAAAAAATGCTATGAGGTAATGGTAGCTACAATGAAACAGGATCGGTTAGCTGCATATCAATTTTGTGAATTGAGAATGATTTGGCAAAATCATACGATTTTTCGAAAATTAGAGGCATTTTTGCCGATCAGAAAACTCAAAAAACACCTGGGTTATAAATATTTTGACTATTATAAATATGTATAATCAAAATTTAATAAAATTTTAATTTGAAATGATTGTTATTATTTATTATTAATAATTTTATTGCTATAAAAATTAAACAATTTTTTCCGCTCTTCACTTTTTGCCGGGGGCCCGCTCTTCACTTTTTACCGGGGCTCGCTCATCCCTCTCGGCGGCCCTGACCACAGCCATACTAAGTGTAAGCTCATAACGTGCAATGGTGCTTAGGATTTATAAATTATCATATCATATTTTAGGTTTAGGGTTGCTCATTTGAGGGAACTCAGTCGTTCGGATATACTAAGCATCTCTTTGTTGAGACAATGAAGTCGATTTTACTAAGTAACAAGACATTTACTCAACATGCACACTACACTACTATAATCTGTTTATGACTGACTGAATCAATAATATCTAACCAATTAAAAAAAGTTTCGGGTTTTGACGTTGATTATCTTCGAACGTATATGAAATAAGTAAAAAAATGTTGTTCTGAAGCTATTTCCATGTGGCATTTTTATAATTACGTATTTTTTATGGGAATAAGCCACAATTTTACTAAAAAATGAATTTATTAACGTTTCGAAGCCCAAATCGGGTTTCGTTGTCAAAATACAAAATATTATTAAAATAAAAGAAACATGTTGTTGCTAAGTAAAAAAATTCTTCTAATAATTTATTTAATCTGACTCATTTATATTGGCAATTCAGACGTATATTATACATTTTAAAGTAGAAGACTTTAAAATGATATCGCCAATATTTATGAGTTGCGTTCCTGGGACGACTTTACTAAAAGATAGTTCATTCGATTTTTTTTTCATTTTTCATTCATTGATTTCATGTAATCGAATGAACTATCTTTTAGTAAAGTCGTCCCAGGAACGCAACTCATAAATATTGGCGATATCATTTTAAAGTCTTCTACTTTAAAATGTATAATATACGTCTGAATTGCCAATATAAATGAGTCAGATTAAATAAATTATTAGAAGAATTTTTTTACTTAGCAACAACATGTTTGTTTTATTTTAATAGTATTTTGTATTTTGACAACGAAACCCGATTTGGGCTTCGAAACGTTAATAAATTCATTTTTTAGTAAAATTGTGGCTTATCCCCATAAAAAATACGTAAGTAAAAGAATCATCCAAAAATATAGTACTTCGTAAGGGGAAAAATAATTTTTAAGTATTTTCAATGGAACGCTTTATACCATTGATTGATTTAAAATATACAACCCCTCAGACCAGCACTGATCGAACAATGGAAGCGGTAGCATGAAGAAAGACTTTTAATTACTCGGGTTTTTGTGTAAACAGACACCAATAGACGATAGAAGCGAAAATGTATGTTTTGTTCCGTCCTGATTGGTAATGAATATCAAAAAGTAAACGAAAATTCCCTCTTGAAAACCAACCAACGAAAATATATTTCTTTATGAATCCAGCGAGAGTTACTACTTTTTAATAGAGAAAACAGAGTGTTATATAAGATTATTGGAAAATGCTGAGAGATTAGAAAACTATCATTTCTGTTTTATTGTGACGATGTAACAGAAACAGGTCAAGCGAACTTTTCTTTGCCGTCTAGTGTATTTTTCTTTCTGGCAGACTAATTTAGAACTGCTTTATCCTACAGAGTAGAATATTATCCTACAGAGTTATATAATACTATAATCTGAAATGCTCCAAATAATACCTGTGACAACCAATTAGACAGAGGTCCCAGTATACTAAAGTCGGAAGTCATAAAAGCAATACAAAAAGCCAAAAACAATAAAGCACCTGGACCAGATCAAATCCCTGTTGAGCTACTTAAACTTTTAGATGAGGAAAACATTACCTACTTGACTACTTTCTTCAACAAAATTTACAACGAGGGAAAAATACCAGATGATTGGTTGGAGTCACTGTTTATAACATTACCAAAGAAAAGCAGGCACAGCAAATGTAGCGATTTTAGACTAATCAGTTTGATGAGTCACACACTTAAAATATTTTTGCGTATTATACAAAACCGAGTATTCCTTCTGTGCGAAACAAGAATGGGTAATAAGCAATTTGGATTTAGAAATGGCCTAGGAACTAGAGAAGCACTATTTTGTATGCGCGTTCTCTTGCAAAAAAGGTGTGAATTCTGAAAGAACGTTTATGGTTGTTTCATCGACTTCGAGAAGGCATTCTCATACAACATGATACACGTTTCGACTGCCTGCGGGCAGCAGGACTTGACCACTACGATATAAGACTGCTGAAATACTTCTTATATTACAATCAAGTAGCCTCTATTCAAATTGGAGACAGTCGTACTGAAATGCTACCGATAAAACGTGGAGTAGGACAAGGTTGTGTTTTATCACCCACCCTTTTTAATCTGTACTCTGAAGAAATCTTTAGGGAGGTTTTGGATGACAAACAAGAGGGAGTAAGGCTAGGCGGAGAAGTAATCAACAATATCAGATACGCTGACGATACAGCCATTCTTGCTGAAAATTCACAAGATTTTCAGACACTACTAAATCTAGTCAGTGAAGCAAGATATCGGAGAGGCCTTAAAATCAAAATTTCAAAAACAAAGTATATGGTAGTTGGAAAGCTTAATATAGATCAGGGTCAGCTTTCTCTTGATGGAGTGGAGTTAGAACGGGTGAATCATTTTAAGTACCTTGGCAGCTGGTTAAATGTAAATTGTGACTCTGATGAAGAGATAATAACTAGGATCGAAATATCACGGAAGGCTTTTATGACCTGGAAATCAGTTTTATGTAACAGAAACCTGTCGATGAATATTCGAAAGAAGGTCCTGAAATGTTACGTGTGGTCTATCTTATTGTATAGTTGTGAGACATGGACGTTAAAAACCACAATGCTAAACAAAATAGAAGCATTCGAATTGTGGTGCTATCGACGAATCCTGAAGACATCGTGGGTTTCGCACACTTCCAATGAAGATGTTCTTCAAATGATATTTTCAGAACGTCTCTTCATAAAGAGGAGAAAAACAGAATATTTCGGCCATATAGTTCGAGGACCTAAATACCATCTGCTTCGCCTTAAGGAAAAGTGGAGGGAAAGAGTTGGATTGGTTGAAAAAACTCTCATGGCTGCGTAATATTAGACAATAGTGTGGCTGCACAGTAGAAGAATTATTTCGCGCAGCAGCAGATAGAGTGGTTTCAGGAAATTGTTAAAATGATGACGGCCAACGTCTGAATACAGACACGGCACCTAAAGAAGAAGAAGATAATCTGATACATATAATATAATTATCATGATGAATCTATACCCAATAAACATATTATTACATTTACTCACGGTTTTTGCTATGGATTTTAAAGAACTACTTGAATTGACATGAAATTTGGCATATACAATAAACATATCTAATAGGTCAAATAAAAAAAAGGATTGTGCCGATGTGCGCGTTTGCCCTGGAGGTATTACCCCTGCTTGGGTAGCGAAAAAAAGATACGTTCAAAATAAGTCCGGAAATGGATAAAGTGACTAATAACTTGGTTCTATAGATTTTTCACTAATTCAATACTTTTCGAGTTATTTTCGAATATGATATTATAATCTTGACGATCATCACGGCAGTCTTTATCTTGTCCTTAGCGATGCATAAAAGCTGTACAGATGTTCCGTTGAACAAGGTTCTGAGGTTCTTTAACTATTGTGTTATTCTATAATTATTATAGGTAGCCCAGTAAATGACCGTTTATGAGTGTAATTTTCAGGGGCAACTCCGGATTGCACGAAAATTTGGATTTAGGCTCTACTTACCCTCCAGTTCAAAGATGAATTTGTGCCGTTGGTTGCTTTTACTTGAGGGGTGACAGTCACCCCTTCTCGGGGGTGAAAAAACGCGTGTTTAAAATAAGCGCGGAAATGGATAAATTGACTGATTATAAGTAACTTTCGTTCAACAGAGTTTTTAATGTAAGTCAATACGTTTCGAGTTATTTGGGTTTTCAGAAGGTTTTTCGCAAGTAACTCAAAAATTAAATATCTTATCGAAAAAAATATTATCAGCAAAAGTGTAGCTTATAAAAAACCAAATAAATGGTGTATCAGTAAAGTCTATAAACCGTGTAAAAGCCAAATTGTAGCTCATGAAAAATACGTTCTTATTCGTCTAATTTCAAATCGAACATTTCAACGTGAAATTACTGAAAAATTAAGCAATTGTCGGAAAAACATTATTGACATTTTTTAAAGTGTTTAAAAAAGCTTTATTTTTATATTTTATAAAAGTTTCCAGCATTAAACACAAACGAATTACGCTGAAAAAAAATCCCCATTTTCGAAAAAAATTGGTTTTATAGTAAAAATAATTTTTTTTTAATTTTGGAAAATTTCCTTTATTGATTTCCTCCATTCAAAAAGTAATAAAGTAAAAAATAATGCGAAAAACCTCAGAGTAAAAAAATGTAATTTTTGCTGTTATAAATAAGCTAGTTACATTTTGTTTTTCTGAAGACAAAAATTAGTTAAGATATGGCTGCTCAAAATTTGCATACACTCGTGATTAGTGACTCGTTCAAGCCTTTTCAACTATAACGCTTTCAAAAATAAGCACTTTAAACCAATGAAACTGACTAATCGTATGAGAAATAGATAAGTTAGGTAAATTGTTTGTAAAGCGGTAACGATGTTTTTTACAAAAAGAGGGGGGCTTCTATAGGGGCCAATAAACTTTATTTTGAGTATAACTTGATTATTTTAGTGCTAGAAACTTGTATAAACAATTAAAATAAAAATATTGAGACAGGATATGCACCATCTACTTCAATTTATTTTCTAGGAGAAAATAGACAGCAAGCGAGGGTGCCAGCAGAAGAAGACACTCGTGAAGTAGTTTTCATCATGGTTTGGGCTTACATGGGCCGAACTATTCATAACTGTTATAAGCAAGATCAGAATTGCCATGTTAATAGCAAACGTTCGCAGCGGATAGGGCACTTGAAGAAGAAGGAGTGTGCTTTTGCACTGTCGTTAGTAATAACTATTTTGTTATACGATACAGACCGACTAGTCTAGTTTCAATTAAATTTTGAAACGAGACTAGCTCCATTTTAACAGATTAACTTATAGGGTTAGATCTATGTTATAGATTAACATGTATCCTTCATAGAGATAAGTACCCTTCTTTTCGAGCAGGGATATCCATGATACACTATAAGTTAATCCGTTAACATCGACCAAGTGTCGTTTCATAATTTAATTATTACTTTTAAAATGTAACATGTAACACGAAAATTTTATAAACACGAAAGTGGGCTAATTTTAACTGCAAAATATAATATTTCACTGATGATATTATGTTAAGGCCGAAAACTAATACCATTATACAAACGAAGTTTATAGTTCTCTGTAAGTTTTTTGAAGTTATACTTCTTTAGGCGCGATTGAGACTGAGGGTGAATTTATATTGATCTGCGCGCATGCGCACATCGACAGTATGGTATTAGTCGTTATACGGGCTCTGATTGGGTGTTGAAATGATCTGTCAATAATAAAAATAATTGTTCAATATAAAGGTAAACAAATGTATAATATATTAGTTTTATTGTTGTGAGGACAGAAACAAAAAAGTTTATAATTGTAGTGACATTTAAATAGTTTTTAAAAGCAACAGGTACGTAATAATTGTAAATGTATCATAGGTACCTACCTATTTAAACCTACCAAAATACATAGTATGTAATACTTTTATTTACATAATTTGATTACCATCAAAATTTCTATCAATGTTCACCTAATATTGTTTTCTTAATCTATGTTTTGTTGTATTTTTTCAATTCTAAATAATTTCAATTAAAAATCAAAATAATTTAATTTAATTCAAAAATGCCAAAAGCCTAATCCGTTTAGTTAGTTGATCTTCGCACATAATGACACATTGCCTCCGTGGCGAAGCGTTTAAGGCGAATGAACCTCAATATACCAACCGCGCTGATAGCTGGTTCGAATCCCAATAAAAACTTTTATTTTTTTATTTTTTTATACATTTTATGATTGTAAGTATATTTATTATATAATTTTATTTTCAGAAAATGCGTATTAAGGTAGTTAAAAAATTTTCCGACAATTAATATTCAGAAATCATTTGTGGCATTTTTAATGTGTTTGTGTGTGTTTTATTCTTTTATTATTTTAATTTTTGGCACTGTTTTAATAAAAATGTTTGAGAAGTAGTAAGTATAAATTAGTTTAATATTTAAATTAAATATAAATAAAAAGTATATTAATTTCGTTTAAATCATATAATAGAAGTATAACTTCTTACGTGCGTACAAAGTACATACACATTCTTTTTTTAAACTACGGAATACAGCCAACGGGCTGTATTATTGGGATTTTTCCTTTTAATTTTTATTTATTTAATTTGCATCATTGTGTATAATAAATAAAATCATATACCATTTTGTAATTTAAATTTATTTCTATGTAATAAATTTCAAAATAGAATATCCCTTTTTGTGCTTGCTTTCAATAAAATTTTAAACAAATAGAGATATCTAAAATGTTTAGTATAACTTATATTTTGACCTATTCCTCTCTACATTTTCTACTCTATTCCATTCAAAATTCAATATTGATATAGCTTAATCTGGTAGCTAACTATCCATTCCTTCTACTTATATATTTGAACAAGCACTATATTAATTTAGCGGGAATATTTAAATTGATCCACTGTTTACTAGATTCTCCGTTAATATTTTAAAACGGGCTCTGCCGCCTGAGTATAAATATTCATGAAATTACACGTCCACTATCGAAAATCTTTGTGGACAATATATTTACCGAGCTTAGCTTTAATGTAGTTAGACGCGATGGTAGTTCGAGACCATCCCAGTTAATACGGTGTAGGGGAGTTTGTTCACGAAAGCATAGCTGATGGAGACGTTAGAAAAATATGATAGTCCGAGATAAGGATGGGAAAAACCTGCCGGTTATAACCGAAATCCGGTTTTTTACTCTGTAATAATCGGTTTTTCCAATTTTCCATTTTGCCCCGGTTATAACCGGTTTTTTCCTTTTACTGTAGTAACCGGTGAAAAATCGGATAAGTTGCAATAAAATAATGAATTCAGAGAAAAAATGGTGAAATTTTTCATCCGAGCACGTGATGACGAAATTTTAAGCTGACCGAAACTGAAACCGATTTGACAACACTGATGTGTTTCGATACCGATAAACTGGGTACGATTCCAACGCCGTTTATATAGCGATTGATTATCTTGGTATCGATATACCTGTTATTTCGATGGTACCGATATGATTAATATTTATATCGATTTGAATGGGGTATCGCAGACTAAAATGCAATGTAAATGTAACATTGTAAGCTAATGTGAATTATATTTATTTAATATTGATTAAAAAACCGAAAACCGGTTTGGGAAACAACCGGTTTTTTGGACGGTTGTAGCAGACAAAGCCATAAGTAAAAAAATCCGGTATAACCGAAATCCGGTATTTCGTCAATAACCGCCATCCCTAGAACAATATCTACTAAATGACTTCATTATTTCAGAAACAGGCGACATTTAGAAACAAATCTTAAAACGCGTCAATTTTAAGTTTTGAACGACCATCAATTGCTGTATAATATGTGTCAGACATTACCTGATCAGTGTTGGCGTAATCGACGATTTTTTTTAATAAAAACCAAGGTCATGGGACCCCTTATTTAAGGTTTCCTAATCGCTTTTGCAACATGTTATTCAGATATTTATTTTTTCAAGGTTAACCAAAATTATGTACTTATTTTTGTTGTAAATGTTCTTAATTACCCGGATCATTTTATTACCAATACCTACTTCTCTTCTCTAATATGCTCCAAAACTTTTGCCTTTGAGCCGTGTCAAAAGCCTTTTCAAGGTCTATATATGCCATATATATATATATTGCTGTTGCTGATATTTTTCTATTATTTGTTTAATGGTAAATATATGATCATTGGTGCTTCTGCCTTTTCCAAAGCCGCTTCGTGATTCCTCGAGTGCGCTGTCAATTTTTCTGGTTATCCTTTTGTTCAGTATTTTCAACGAAAACATTTTGTTTATAAATTCGCAAAAGTGTGTGTGTGTGTGTGTGTGTGTGTGTGTGTGTGTGTGTGTGTGTGTGTGTTATTGCGTTGCCGCTCCTGCAATACTCAGATCAGATTTATCGATGGATTCTTATGTAGTTTTATCTTCCGAATCCAAATCTGAAGACGGCATTTCGATATTCTTAACCGTCTTTGAGATAATCGACCTCAAAATCTAAAATGTGACGTGACAATCGTTTTATTTTCTGCCGACACACTACACGTCTAGCTGAAATCGTTGCTATTAAGTAGGCTAGTTTTTTAATCTCGATTTGTTAAGCAAAGCATAGGTTATTTACATTTGAGTTTGATACTTCGTGAATGTCAAACTAAATAATTAAGTATTAATAAAACATCAATGACATTTGATAGTGAATTTAATTATTATATAAAATAAATAAGATGATCAAAAATACAATTTGAGTATATTTTAAAAGCAATAATTTATTAACAGCTTTAAAAAGGTTTTTACGAGTATACGGCCTCCCCTTTATGATAAATGGACTGTTCCATTTGCTATGAAATTAAAATATAGTCGGTTCGCTAAACTCGACACAACTGGCTAGTGATTTTAGTAGGTAATTTTTTTGTTTTTTGCGAATTTTGCCAAAATTGGGAAAATTACTAATTATTTAGTAATTATTAAATAATTATTAATCATTTTTTTCGCCCAATTGGCAAAATTATTTACTAAAATCACTAGCCAGTTGTGTCTGAGTTTAGCGAACCGACTACATGAAATATTGTTTGGCATAAAAAATTATGGTCTGATATTTGCAACTACATCCTTCTAATGGAAAAAAATATTTGAAAATTTTTCTCAAATTATGGATACCAACAACATTTTCATTTATAACTCTTTTATTTTTAATTTGACGAAGAAAAGTTATTCTTCATAAAGAGCCTTCATGTTCTAAGATTTATGATGCAACCATCACATATAAAATTTTATTAATTTTATACGAGGTATATAAAAAATATGAATTTTGATCAAGACTAAACTACCTTTATCTACTCTATGTCATATTATGTATAAGTTTTTAGTTTGTGAAAACTGTCATAGATAGCAGTGAGTGAAGGGTTTAAAGTGTGCGTGAAGTAACAATGTATTTTAAATGGGATTTACTTTTTCGCACACTTTCAATTGGTTTTTTGACACACTTTCATATAATCAAATATCCTTAACATTCGCGTTGTCATGGTGATGACAATATGAACAATGACTTACAACAAAATTTTTGGCAGTTTTATGGTTTGAAAGTAGTTAGGATTTTTAAATGTCAAAGTTCTAAAAATTGTAGAATAGAAATGAATTCCAGTGACGAAGAGTTACAGTTTTTTTATTTGTTTATCGTAGATAAAATATTGTATGAAACTGTGCGTGAAGTACTTTTTGCGAACTTACGCGATGTATAGCACTCGCTGCGTTGTCGCTCGTGCTCTAAAAATCGCGTGCGTTCGCAAAAAGCATACTTCACCAACTGTTTCATAAATAACTATTATAGTTTATAACATTTAAATTAGAATGATATAATTGCAAATAAAAACGTAATTATTAATTCTAAACTACTTTTCATAATAGCAATTTTCCATATTGTGAACTACAGTACGTAAATAAACAAAGTTTTCGTTATGATAATGCTCGCATTTTCAGCTTGTTTCGTATATTTTCATGACAGTTCTTAAGAGTGTTATTCATCTGTAGTTCTTGCAATTCATTGTATCGCCCTTTTTATAAATCGGGACTATCTAAGCCTTCTGTTAGTACATCGGCATTGGTCTTCCCTCCATATATCATATCTTTCAATACTTTGGTTAAACACGTTATGTTCTTCGTGATAGCAGTGAGTTTGTAGCATCTCTTCAAAGTATTCTTTCTATCTGTTCATTATCTAATTTTCTTCTGTGAGAATTTTGCCAGTTTTACTCATTATGGCTCCTATATCTTGAATTTTTCATTTTCATTGATTGATTTTAAAGATCCATGGAACAGTTTTTGACTCTACTTATTTTAGGCTATTGATTATGTTAGTAAGAGAGCTAAAAGGAACTACAACGTTAATGAGATTTTGAGAAAGGGTCGAATCAGTTCCTAGGCTCAGAGTGAATTAGGGTGAGTTATATGCACTTTTGGTACAAACATGTCTACAGGAACATTGTTCCAGGTTAAATTTACTA
Organism: Diabrotica virgifera virgifera; assembly: GCF_917563875.1. Lineage (NCBI taxonomy): Eukaryota > Metazoa > Arthropoda > Insecta > Coleoptera > Chrysomelidae > Diabrotica > Diabrotica virgifera. The sequence continues at coordinate 69,158,627 of NC_065443.1, read as the reverse complement.
TCGAAATGTCACATTTTAGAGTAAGAAATATTTTTTTTTTACAAAAATATATTCAAAAGAAAAGCAAGAAAAAAAAAACACCAAAGAAAGCAATTTTGTTTTTTGCCCCATAACTTTTTTCCCCACGGATATAGGTATAGGTATTGCTTCGGCAAAAAATAACTTCAGTCTTTTCGATTTAAAATGTTGTTTAGTAGAAGTCGCTAGGATTTATATTTTCTGAAATAGGATTTTTCAAAATTCGCCGCTCACAGCATTTTTAGGGTCATTTTCCCGATTATTTCGCAAACATTGTTCTGTAACTTTTTTGTAAGTATTTCTAGGTATATCTAATGGAACATTTAGTAAAACTAGAGGTCAATTATCTTTAAAATGGTCTATTGTATAAGGTAGTGCGACTATCTTTAAGCAAGTTATGCTTTTTCAAATTTTTATACTTTTAATGATTTTTAATATTTTTTATGATTATTGTTTAAATTTCTTATTATGACTTTTTTTCTTGTACATTTAGGTATATACGGTGTGCAATAAAAAAAGCTTATTTTCTTTACTTTAAAGTGGTGTATTGCAAAAAATTCTAGAACTATTTTTACACAAGATATCCGTAGGATATCCAAGGGTATCCGTAACTTAAAAATTTAAAAAATATATTTTTTGCAATTAGAAGAATATAGTTGCATATATAACATCATTTTTAATTCCAAATAGCTTTTTTTAATAAACTTTTCGATATTGTGAAATATAAAAGTACTTCTTTATACACTATTAAAATATTAGTAGAAAATTATAATGCTATATAAATATTATGTAAAATTTTTTTTATTGGTACCCCATTTTGCTTAATTAAAGTACGCCACAGCGTGTTTAAATTGAACTTTAAATCGGCGCCTGTTTTAAAGTAACCGTGGCAACATCAACAGTTTTAAATATTGATCTGACCTGACAGGAGTACCTACATAACTTGTAATAAATAAAATATGAATAAAATATTACTAAAAAGTGTTTCAAAAACTTTATTCAAATATTTAAAAATTTTATTCTCTTAAATAAATGTGCAAAATACTATACATAAGAATATAGAAATACTTGTACTGTTCCGACATTTTCTGAAGATAAGCAAGCACAACTCGTTCATCTGTATCTGTTACCTTTTGCTCTTTCATCCATTTAATGAACTTGTCGTATTTTTTTATAAGCGTCTTCCGATTTTTGCAGTTTTAACCGCGATTCTGCTTTACTATTTAAATAATCAATGTTAGAAATAATTTTTAAGCAATGTACAACCAGTAATAACAATTATGTTATCTTATGTGACGGATTGCAAATTAATTTTTGTTTTTCTCATTTCCGTAACAACGAAAGGTATATTGATGCGCATCACAAATTCAACCATTTTACTTTTATTTCAATTTTGTAGTAATAATACATCATTTTAACGTGTACGAATAGAAAAAATAGCGTAATGTATTTGTGACTAACTGGTCAACACTTGCTATATTTCGAGCACTCCGGCTGTGCGCGTATTTTAAAGACCTCAATATCCACATATAGATACTTTAGTAGGTATACTAATTTCTACAATTGCTAAGTTAAAATAATTTGTATCCTTTCATGCATAGATCCTTTTTTGAAATTAAATGGTACATGTACATTTTTGTATCCTCTGTAAAATTCATTACATTTAAGCAAATACCTTAGAATTGAGTCCTCTAGTTGGCTTTAAAAGATACACAGTCGTTTCCTGGACTAACACTATCGTCTTCACTCTGTCACCAAGGTTTAATTTGACAATTTAGTAGTCGCCAGCAAAGAGTAAAGGGAGAAGCCTTCATTTAAGTAGGTAAGCAGCGTCAGACTCGCCCGAACTAAGGTAATAAAGGCGCTCATTTGTCTTCATTTGCCTTAGACCTAACAAACACCACTTATTTTGTTAGTACCCTTTATATTAAGCGAATTTGGGAACGAGTTTCAGTAATGTATGACATCAATTTTAGGTCTCAGTGATAGAGAATGACACAGAGCCGGGTTAGAATATTTGAATAAATCAATCTGTCCATTTTTCTTATTTTAAGAAACGTATTTTATGTTTGGATATTTTATTTAAATTTAAGAAAAGTTTAAAAAAAAATATTTGGAAAATTTTTAAAAAATTATTGGCAAATAGTATACAAAACAATCAGAAAGGGCCTAGCCGGGTAAGATGATGAAAAGTGCCCCCAACTCGATTCGAACTCCATATAGGTCACCGTTTAGCATATACAGTGAAACTAACTTTCTGAAATTTTTAGCCCCCTAGGTGGTCATGTGACCCACCTAGAGCCTAATTAGGCTTTTTATGTTTTTATTTTTTATCTCAGCCGCATCGAGAACTAGCGAAAAACTTTAAATCAAAAATTTGTAAGATTTAAAATGTTCTGTGCGAAAAAATTTTTTTTTTTAATTTTTGGCGGGAAATTTAAATTTTAGAACGATTTTAAAATTTTAAATGAGTATAAAAAAATAACTAAGACATTCGTTTTCACGAAAAAAATATATACCGTTTATTTTTTTATAATATTTCACCCTGAATTTTTTCAAATTTTTAAAATTGGTGAAACGCACCTTCAAAAATAAAAAACCGCATTTCTTCGGTTTGATACAATTTTATACATATTTTTCAAAAAATGTAACACCGTCACTGGAGCTGGTAAAAAATTTAAAAAGAATTGGGGTTTGCTTAATAAAAAATTTTTGTAACACCATCCATTTTCAAGATACAGGGCCTTGAAGAAAACAAAATTTTACACATTTTTTACGATTTTGCCGAAACTACTGGCAACATTGTAAAACAACTTGGCGGGTTTTAAGAGGTAGTTATTGTGCATATTTTGACATACAATTAAGGATTTGATATTCATCATTGGCGCGCTTAGGGGTAATGGTCTGAACTTTTCAAAGAAAAAAGATAGTACGCCACTGACATATTTCAAATTAACAATCATTTTTAAATTCCTCATTCAATTTGCAATAAAAAAACTATCTTATCATTTTTTAATACGGGACGCCGTTTTACTGCAAAAAATAAAATATCTTGACGCTTCCAAAGTATTCGAATTAGTTTTTATAATGGACGTACGAGTTTAATGTAGATGTACTGTTCTTACGATGTCAGTTGGACCAGAAGCATTTTTGGGGTCCGGTCAATAATTCTACGAAGAGCATAGAAATAAAGATAAACCATATAAACATTTGCTTGCTTCAAAATTGATCACTCCTTGTATTAGTCCACATGGACGCGGGTGTGGCTTACTACTTTCTAACGTACCTTATTGGGCAATACTGAAGAGTAATTGGTCAAATTGTTCGGAAGTGCTTAGGCTCAAATCATATCGTTATCTGGTCAAAATACCTTCTCATGTTTCAAAGGCGGCAAGCAATATAAACACTAAATAAACAGTGTCGTCGTCATAACTTACAATTATTTTATTTTTATAATACATTTTTTGTCTCATTTCTTTAGTACTTAAAAAATGAATAAGCACATTAAATTGCATTTGTAAGTATTATATACTTTTAATGATCAATTTTAAATTTTATTGTATTGTATTATACTGAAACTGTATTGTTTATACAGGATGTCCCATATATTATGCGAGATTTAATGACGTCAATTTGCTCAGTCCGCTGATTGGATAATGTAATTAATGGAATTTTTCATGTTTCATATTTTTATTTTTTCCATATTTTCCTTTGTATGTGTCCATGTCTAAGAGCCATATATGAGGAGAGGGAGTGTACATTGATTGAAGACTCTTGATTTTAGTTATTGGGGGTATTTTTTTTTTCTTTAGAATAAAAGACAGTTTTCCGAGTGATGCCCAGGCCAATCTTATTATTTTTTTTTATTTCTTCGGTCTGATTTTTTTTATTTAATTTAGTGATTTGTCCTAGAATATCTCTTTTACTTGCTTTATTCTTGTTTGTGCCACTGTAATTATTGGTTCTCCTTGTTGATTGGTCATGGCTTTTGTTTTACTGTAAGCGATGTTCAGTCCCATCTTTGTCGATTCACTATCTAGTGCTTCCATCATTCTTGGTAATTCTTCACTATTTTCTGTTTTAATACAATATATATACTTACAAGTCAAAAGTGACATTTGGAAAAATTGTGTAGCTCAAGTTCAAGTAAAATAAAAATATTATCTTCCTTTGTCACCAATATTAATGTCTTCTTCTTCTTTTCCTTCTTCTTCTTCTTGTGTAGACATGACTGTCTGTTTTTCAATGTGGCTCCAGTAAGTTGTCATTCCATCGTTTTCGTGGTCTTCCCACTAAGTTTTGGATCCCGCGTATGAAAAAAAAGTTGATTAATAGCAAGCTGAAAATTTTTTAATAGCTTAAGGGTGTGTAGTTGGAGAAACTTTGATATATGGGAACACTGGAATAGGGGAAGTTTTAATTGTGGAACAGGTTAAAAATTTGGAACGGCCAGACCACGAAAACGGCACATGTATTTTGTCCGACAGAACAGACTTAAACTCTCCGAACAGAGATTAAACTCTCATGCAAAAATCAGCCTACTATTTATCACCAAATGGACGTTTTAATGAGTGGAACATGTAGAATATGTCAAATGACAGGAATTATGACAACTGATAAATAGCAGTCTGATTTTTGCATGAGAGTTTAATCTCTGTTCGGAGAGTTTAAGTCTGACCGTTCCAAATTTTTAACCACAATTAAAACTGCCCCTGTTACAGTGTTCTCATATATCACAGTTTATCCGACTAGACACCGTTTAAGCTATTAACAAATTTTCAGCTTACTATTAATCAACTTTTTTTTTTCATACGCGGGATACAGACCTAACTGATCGTCTTCCTATTGGGGAACCGTCTCTCGCCGTCCTTACTACTTTGTTTTTTGTCATTTGGCTCATGTAGTTGTTCCATTATACTCTTCTGCTTTTTACCCAGTTATTGATGTTGTCCACCTTGCATATCTGTCGTATATCTGCACTTCTACCTCTTCCCATATCCCATCGATTTTTCAAAGTATTTTCATCTCTGCTGTTTCTAGCATTCTTTCTGTCCTTTCTGTATCAAGTCGTGTTTCTGCCGCGTATTTATGTCATTATTGGTCTGATAACTGTTGTGTAAATTGCGCCTTTCACTTCTTTTCCAATATTGGTGTGGTAGTTATAAACACGACAAGTGTCGAATCAAGTTCTGAACACACGGATAGTGATATATTTCAACTTGTCAAAAATATGCCCTATGTATAGTATTTTTACTACAAAAGCGATATTACGTAGGTCAAAATTTTTGACGTAAGAGAACTGTCAAAACATTAGAATGTGAATTTTCATTATTGCCATGTTTATTATAAACATGGATATAATGAAGAGTCACATTCTAATGTTTTGACAGTTCTCTTACGTCAAAAATTTTGACCTACGTAATATCGCTTTTGTAGTAAAAATACTATACAGTAGTAAAAGTGATCTCTTCATTAGTCATGAATTAGACAATTCGACTGGAAGAGGAATTGTTCGTTTTCATGTATTTTATGTGTATATTCAAAGTGTAGTCTTATTTCTTTAGTTCTCAAATTAATAAGCACGTTAAATTTCATTTGTATTATGTATTTTTAATTATCTTTGGTGTCAATTTCATAAAGAAATGTGAACAGTTAACAACATTATTACTGTTTAACAAATATTGAACCATAATTTAAAAATAAAAGTTTACTCATTAATTTCTATTGCGCCGCCTATGTTTTACAAACGGTGCCGACAATCGGTGTCGAATTTTGTTTTTATACTGGTCCAACTGACATCGTAAGAACTATAGAAACTACTAATAGAAGTTCGAATACTTTGTAAGGGTTAAGATGTTTTATTTTTTGAATAAAAATGGCGCGTCGTATGAAAAAATAGGAAGATAGATTTTTTGTCAAAAATTAAACGAGGAATTCAAAAAGGATTGTTAATTTGAAATATGTCAGTGGCGTACTATCTTTTTCATTTAAAAAGTTCAGACTATTACCCGTATACGCGCCAATGATAAATATAAAATTCTTAATTGTATGTCAAAAAATGTACAACAACTACCTCTTAAAACTCGCCAAATTTTATTACAATGTTGCCAGTAGTTTCGGCAAAATCGTAAAAAATGTGTAAAATTTTGTTTTCTTCAACGCCTTGTATATTGAAAATGGATGGGATTACAAAAATTTTTTTATTAAACAAACCCCAATTATTTTTCAGTTTTTTACCTATTCTAGTGACGGTATTACCTTTTTTGAAAAATATGTATAAAATTGTATCAAAAAACGAAAAAAAAACCGAAAAAATGCGGTTTTTTATTTTTAAAGATGCGTTTCACCAATTTTAAAACTTTGAAAAAATTCAGGGTGAAATATTATGCAAAAATACACGTTATATATTTTTTTCGTGAAAACGAATGTCTTAGTTATTTTTTTATACTCATTTAAAATTTTAAAATCGTTCTAAAACTTAAATTTCCCTCCAAAAATTAAAAAAAAAATTTTCGGACAGAACTTTTTAAAGCTTACAACTTTTTTATTTAAAGTTTTTCGCTAGTTCTCGATGCGGCTGAGATAAAAAATAAAAACTTAAAAAGCCTAATTAGGCTCTAGGTGGGTCACATGACCACCTAGGGGGCTAAAAATTTCAGAAAGTTCGTTTCACTATATATGCTAAACGGTGACCTATATGGAATTCGAATCGAGTTGGGGGCACTTTTCATCATCTTGCCCGGCTAGGCCCTTTCTTTTCAACTTTACGTTTCTCGACAGCGTAGGTTACTCACACAGGTACAATTTTATTACAATACATTAAATACAAACACATCACATGCATTTGATATTGGTGTAATTAATGGTTATCAAATTCTAAACTGCAATCCTTCTTCTAAATTTCCTGGCAAAGCCTGGTTTTGTATAGGTAATTAACACGTTGACGGACAGAACGTCTATAGACGTCTAATTTCCATTGATGTAATGTGACACAACATCTATAGACGTCTTTTTAAAATAACGAGTTGTGACAAAAATCGGTGTCATATGCATATGAAATGTATTAAACAATAATGGTCGTCGTCCATATGTTTATAACAAATGTTAAAAACTCATTGTTTCCATAAATTAAGAAATTCAGTAATTTCCCTATTCTACTTTGAAAAACACATAAATATAGTATCACAACACTTACTTACACTTTTGGCTCAATGTCCGTCAACGTGTTAAAAGGTTTGATTCAGTGAGCTGATAATATTTTGTAGGTTTGGACTTAAATGATTATTTTTCTGTTGTTGTTTAACGAGTACATACCAGGGAGGTCCGAAAAGTACTTAGACTACAACAGAAAAACGAAAATTTTAGGATTTTGGTGATTTACTTCTTAACATAGTCTCCTTTTAGCTTGACACACTTGACGCAGCAATGCCTCAACTTCTTTAACCCGTCTGAAAAATACGTTTTCTCTATGTCTGCAAAGTAGGCTTACGTGGCGGCGATGAACTCCTCTTCGACTTAAATTTCTACCCAGCGAGTGACTTTTTCAAGTTTGGAAACGAAAAGAAGACCCACTGGGCAAAATCTGGAGAATACAGTGGATGGGACAGCGATTCGTAGCCCATTCGACCAATTTCACCATGCCGATGGCGGAGGTGTGAATCTGTTATCTGTGAATCTGTTATGGTGGATGAGCATTTTTTCTTAGCCAATTGGGGCTGTTTTTCTGCATTTCTACGTCGAATCGGCCCAATAATTCGGCATAGTAAAGTCCTGTGATGCGATACAGTTATTTTAAGTGATAATATGAATGGATTACAACACCTTTTAAATGCCATTGACAGAGTGGGAAGAGAGTTTGGCCTAAATATAAACTGTTCAAAAACAAAGTACATGGTATTTAGCCGTTTGGCCCATCAAGATTCACGGTTATATGTTGATGGTCATATGATTCAAAGAGTACCCAGTTTTAAATATATTGGTTGCCATATTACTGAACAACTAGATCCAGATAAAGAGATAAAATGTAGAATCGAGATAGCCCGCACGACATTTTTAAAAATGAGGTCATTCTTCTGTAATGATACCTTGCAACTTCAACTTCGAAAGCGCATGATTAAATGCTACATTTGGTCAGTCCTCTTGTATGGTGTCGAAGCATGGACATTAAAAATATCCACCATTAACCGTTTGGCCTTTGAAATGTGGCTGCACAGACGTATTCTAAAAATACCATGGACGGCTATGCTGACAAATATGGGAGTCCTTAAGAGAGCAAATGCTACCCGCGAGCTGCTTGATAACATCAAATATAGAAAGATGGCCTATTTTGGACACGTAGTAAGGGGAGACCGGTATAATATTCTTCAACTTATTATGATGGGTAAAATCGAAGGACGCAGAGAAATTGGTAGAAAGCAAGCCTCTTGGTTGAAGAATATCCGGGAGTTTACAGGAATAAAGAAAGCAGAACACCTATTTAGAATAGCTCGAGACAGAGACAGTTTCGCCATGTTAATCGCCAACGTCAAGGGGACTTGATAGGGCACGTTAAAAAGAAGAAAGTCCTGTAATCGTTTTGTCCTTTTCCAGAAAGTTTATATAAACCAAACGTTTTGAATCTCAGCCAACGTTGACCATCACCATTAAGGCCGATAATACAGTGTTCGCTTCCTTCGGAAGACGTTTGAGGAGTGACGTCGACTGTTTCGTTTTCCTTGGTATCTAGTGTGTAACAGTGCATCCACGTTTCGTCAACGGTTATGAAATAATATAGAAACTCCATCGCATTATACCTAGACAGTCTCAAACAATGCTCTGAAGTGGTCTCACGGTTGAGCTTGTTGTCCTGAGTGAGCAAACTCGGCACACATCGCGCCGACAGCATTCTCATACCCAAAATTTCATGCAGAATATGACCCACGTGATGTTTTGAGATGCCTACTGTCTCAGCTATCTCGCGCATGTTCAGTCAGTGGTTTGCTCATTTTGCAATATTTGCAATATTTGCAATATTGCAGTTTGCAATATCGTGAATTTTTTCCACGTTATCTCCCGTGGTAGCCGTTTTTGGGGCACCTGGCCATGGCTTATCCACATCCGACGTGCTACCTTGTTACAACTCATTAGATCAATTTTTGACGTTCGCTATCGAAGCAGAAGAGTAACCGTAGAGAGCATTCAAACATTGTTTGATTTTGCTGCGTGATTTCCTTTTCAAAAACAAGATTCAAATCACCGACCGACATTGCTCTTTTTTTTATTTTCTCCTCCAATACGCCCTAAAATCCTCAAACACGCTCACTTCCACACACTGTGAAAACAAAACTACTAGTCCTATTCCACTGAGATTTTGACACGGGTCATCAACAAGAATGTATTATACAATAATAGATTTCTTTTGGGATAGAGGCGCTCTCGAGCAGAGAGGCTAAGTACTTCTCGGACCACCCACATACTTACTACATACACTACGAGTATATGTTTAACAGATAGAATGTTACCACAGTGTGTACATGTAGGTGAATCTTTGGAAACCATTAGATGTTTGTGGGTTAGTCATTAGATGGTATTGATGTAATGGCTGAACTCTTTAATCTAATATATCAGACTGCCACAATCCCCGGACAATCGACCTTTGTAGCAATTCCCAGAAAGCCAAGTGCCACAACCTGCTCGGATCACAGAACAATATCTTAAAGGAGTCACACACTTAAAACATTTTTGAAAATGATACACAGCAGAATTGTTAAAACTCTCGAATATGAAATTAATCAGTGACACACAATTTGGCTTTAGAAATGGTATGAGCACAAAAGATGCTTTGTTCGGCTTGAATATGCTGGCCCAGAGATGCATGGACATGAATCAGGATATGTACTTATGTTTTGTAGACTTTGAAAAGGCATTTGATAAAGTTCAACATAAAGAGCTTATAGATATATTAAAAAGCAAAAATATTGAGAGTCGTGATATGAAAATTATATCCAATATATTTTTTTGTATATTGGAATCAAGCTGCCAAGGTAAGAGTTGACAACCAGGACACCCAAAATATCAAATTACAAAGAGGAGTCCGTCAGGGTTGCGTGCTGTCTCCACTACTTTCCAATGTCTACAGTCAAGCGGTATTTCAAGAAGCGCTCTCAGATTCAATAGAAGTTATATCTATCAATGGAGAAGTTTTGAACAACTTACGTTTTGCATACGATACAGTAATAATAACAGATAACAACAATGATTTACCGAACGTAATGCAACGCCTTAATGAACGCTGTCATGAGTAGAGACTGAAGATGAATTTAAAGAACACTAAATGCACGATCATAGCTAAATCAGCACACGCAAATATCCAATTAACTATTGAAAATACTGTAATTGAGAGTGTGGATAACTACAAATACTTAAGAACATGGATAACATCAAATGTAGACCAAACCAAAGAAATTAAGACACTTATTGAAATAGTACGTGCATCATTCATTCAACTCAAAAAGTTTCTTTGTTGTCAGGATATAAGGTTAGAACTACGCCTAATGATGCTTCGATGTTACGTGTTCTCTACTCTTCTTTATGGCTTGGAAGCGTGGACATTGAAACAAGTTCATTTGAATAAGTTGGCCGCCTTTGAATTTTTGTGTTACAGAAGAATCCTACGAATATCACGGATTCAAAGAATGTCGAACGTGGAAGTAACTAGAAGGATAGGAAATCAACCGGAAATAATACTAGCTATCAAAAGACGAAAACTTGAGTACTTGGGACATGTGATGGAAGGGCAAAAATACTTATTATTACAACTTATTTTGCAAGACAAAATCCGAGAAAAGCGAAATGTGGGAAGACGAAGAACATCCTGGCTTAAGAACGTTAGGGAATGGTTCTAATGCAGCAATGCAGAGCTATTTAGAGCGGTAGTCAACAGGGTCCGCATCGCCATGATGATGTCCAACCTTCGATAGAAGATGGAACTTAAAGAAGAAGAAGCGTTAGTCTCATATGGCCGATTCTAAGTTGGTGAATTACAATTCTGTTTTTTCATGTCGTGGAAGGAGACTCAAACTTTTTAACGGTGGGTTGGATATAACGAAGCTTGGAAAAAATTTTGTTCCAGTGATCTTGCCAAGACATTAAGATGATTTATTTATAATACTACTTGAAGTCAGTATGTAATTGTATGTTTTCAGCCTTAATGTTAAAAGAAGCGGCTTGTTTTGCAAAGAGGTCGGCGAGTTCGTTACCAGGGATTCCCACATGAGACGGAGTCCAGATCATAGTTATGAATACTCCCAGTGAGATTAAAACATCCAAAGAGTTTTAAATAGCTTAAACTAAAGAATGTACCATCTACATATTTTTAAGAAATTTTAAGAAAATATATAGACGCTAGAGAGTCGATAACATATTGCTATACCCTATTCCACGAATATACGCATGTGTGGGATTATTTCGACAACGAATATTTTATTGTGCAAAATATGAAGAACGAAAATAAATTGCAAATTACATTTCTGTTTAGTGGAATAATTATTAGAGCCATTTACTTTCTTACTTCTTATGTTGCACACTGAAATATTCGTTGTCGCGATAATCCAAAACAGGCGTATGTTGGTGGAATGAACCATACTTTTTTGTATCCTAGTAATAGTGAGTTTACAGCTTGAAAAATAGAGAACAATTCAGCAGTATATATGCAACAGAAGAGCGGGAGTATATTTATCGGTCAGTATACTATTCTTTTTCCTATGTGACCTAGGTATGATATTTTAATAACTTTCACTGTGTTAAAAGTTAGCGTTTCATGGTTATTCTATGCAGCACTTCTTCGTTTGAGGTATGCGATGTCCATGAAATTTTGAGTATTTTCTGGTAGATCCACATTTTAAATACCTCCAATTTAGTTACGGTTGATGTTTCTTAGGGTGTACATATCGACTGCATAAAGAAGAGTCGACAACAGAAAAACAGGAAATTCTGAAAATAAATAGTTTTATAAAGCTTTACACAAAGATTACCAGACAATTTCCCAACACGAAGAAGCACTATCATAAATCAGGGATCTAAAGTAATTTTATCCATTACAGTGTCAAAAGTAAGATCACCTTTAAAGGAAATGGCCAACCATCGGTCGTCTGGTGATGGCGGACTTATTATTGAGACAATAAAAGCAGGAGGAGAAATCCCACTAAAATCGAACTTTTTAATAAATATTTTAACGTGGTATCAGTCCAAGTGACTAGAACAATAAAGTAAGGGTCCTGTTTTAATAAAACTTTTGATCATCTAGAGTTTGAGGCGGTACAGGAAGTAATCAAATAATGCCGAATATATTACAGGTACACGACACTACTCAGAAAAATTTTTAAGAACGCTACATCAAGTTTATAACAACACAAGAACAGAAAAATTAGGGCCAATATTTAAGAATGAGCAAGATATAAGTATCGATATACATGGAGAAAGATTAAATCATATTAGGTTTGCGCATGACATTTTATTAATCGCGGCAACTTAGAAGACACAATTTCTATGGTACATTTGCTTAAAACTCTGTCTGAAAGAGCTAGAGTAAAAATAAACCATACAAGAATACAACAAATTAAATGCTTACAAATACATTAAATACAAAAACGGATAGGTCTAACTTGGTCATAATTTGGCAAAATAAGCCATATTCTAAGAAGTTCAATTTCCACGTATCTCAGTCGAAAGTTTTATAACCAATGAGTTTTTTCATGGTTTTGCCCGGACACATAACCAATCAACAAATCAGGTAAAGATCAGGTATTCAAAACGTTATCGAAAGAATCATGACACTAAAGTGGAACTGGGCAGAGCACTTAGAGAACATTAGTTGTATGGTGGACAAGACGAATCAGAAAGTGGAAGCCCAGAAACTATAAAATGAGCTGGGGACGACCACCGATTATATAGATGGACCGACGCGACAGCGACGACGTGAAAAGTAGCGGGGGACTGTTTACAAACGGGCCAATGTGAAGAACATTGGAAAAGACTGAGACTGGGGCAAGCCTACATTCAGTAGTGGACGTGATTTGCTAATTGATGGTAATGCTTATGAAGGTTGAGTCAAATTAAATTTAAAACGAGAAACTAAGATATAAACAATCTGAAATGTAATAAGGAATGTGGATCACTAAAGGATTTTTAAAGATTGTGAAAAGTTTTACATCTAAAATAATATAGTAAAAATATAATATACTTTTGGTGAATGCATATTTTATTATTTCATAAAATAGATTAAGGTTTTGTTAATTAAAGCCGCTAGACCACAATAGTATTCCCGTTATTTACCTTTAGTTGTATTTACAAAGAAAACGCGACATTACTAAATCATTTCAATTACAGACGAAATGGGTTTCATTTCATCAATAATGCGTGTCTTGTTTTCCAAGATGTTTTGTTTAATAATCCAATATACTAGTACGAAACCAGATAAAAGTACAAAAAGTAAAAAAATCGGTATCGAGTAGCTTTGTATGAATATCCTGTGTTCTGTATTTAGATTTTGTAAAAATTTTTGACATACTCATATATGTATCTACTATTATAAAACTTTATTAAGTCTCTATAAAATGTTCGTAGACATGACTCAAAACGACCTGTAATTTTAGATCATATGTTATATAGATTATACAGGGTATGTCATTGGGTACGGAAATACTTGAACAGTGAATAGATATCACTGACACGGTTCTCGATGTAGTATATTTATTGCTCTATCCATTTTTATAACCGAATTACAGGGTGTTTTATCGATTTTTCCCATTTTTTTCTGGATCCATATCTTTAGAAACATTCACATTCGTGCCTTAAACGTGTACTTTTAACACTTATATCATAAATAACTACACTCCTGGCCAAAAAAATTGGGACACCTTAAAAATGGATCATTTTTGATGTCTTGAATCTCCTAAACCTGTTGTCCGATTTTAGTAATTTTTTTAATATGTTATAGGCTTATTCTCTAAAAATATGGATGTAGTAATAGTGTTGCTGAACACGTAAATGTCATTGTATACCGAGTGTAACAATAATACTGTGTTTTTTCCAGAAAGTTCGTAACACCCTGTGGAATATTCTAGCATTTAAAAAATATTGAAATTAAAACTCAATTGTAGCCTTAGCCTTTCTTAACATTCTGCTTTTTGACTCATTCACTTATGTTAGATAATGAAAAAGTTAGGTACTTTGACATCTAACCATATTCTTCATCAATACAGAGTGTTTCTAAATAAGTGCGACAAACTTTAAGGGGTAATTCTGTATGAAAAAATAATGACCGTTTGATTTATAAACATATGTCTGCAAATGCTTTGTCTCGAAGGTACAGGATGTTGAATTTTTTCTTACACATGAACGATTTATTTATTGCTCTAAAACCGGTTGAGATATGCAAATGAAATTTGGTCGTTGTTAAGAGGCAGTTATTTCGCATTTTTTGACATACAATAATGTATTTTATATTCACCATTGGCGTGCATACGGGTCATACTACCCGGTCATATTACCTGTATGCACGCCAATGGCGAATATAAAATTTTTAGTTGTATGTCGAAAAATGTGAAATAACTACCTCTTAAAACTTACCAAATTTCATTTGCATATGTCAACCAGTTTTGGAGTAATAAATAAATCGTCAGTTTGTAAGAAAAAATTCAACATCCCGTATCTCGGAAACGAAGCATTTCCGGACATATGTTTATAAAGCAAACTCTCGATATTTTTCATGCAAAATTAACCTTTAAAGTTTGTCGCACTTATTTAGAAACACCCTGTATTGATGAAGAACATGGCTAGTTGTCAAAGCACCTTTTTCATTATCCAACACAAGTGAATGAGTCAAAAAGCAGAATGTTAAGAAAGGCTAAGGCTATAATTGTGTATTAATTTCAATATTTTTTAAATGCTAGAATATTCCACAGGGTGTTACGAACTTTCAGGAAGAAACACATTATTATTGTTACACCCGGTATACAATGACATTTACCTGTTCAGCAACACTATTACGACATCGATATTCTTGGAGAATAAAGCTATAGCATATTGAAAAAATCACTAAAATCGGACAACAGGGTTAGGAGATTCGAAAAATCAAAATTACCCATTTTTAAGGTGTCCCGATTTTTTTGGCCAGGAGTGTATTATGATATAAGTGTTGAAAGTACACGTTTAAGGCACGCATGTGAAAGTTTTCAGAATCAGCGAAGCGAGTTCGGCAATTCACATGAGGCCCTTAAAAATGTACTTTTTAACACGCATATCATACAGTATTTTTTCTACAAACGTAATTACAGGACAATATCTACAAAAACTTTTACTTGAACTTGACTGACATTCCATTTTTATATTTTTTTGGCATTACATCAAAATTGCCTATACGGTCAATACGAACTGCAGTGCCATAAAAATTTTAAAGCACTAGTGCCCTAAAGTAGCATTTTTAACGCTCGTATGGAGTGCTAAAATTGCATTTTTAACACGGTTGTAGAAAAACTAAGTTTAATGCTTCGTTTAAATTATTTGGGCAGACAAATTCATGAATTTAATTTTGAAATTATAATGAAATTTTTAAGAACTCTGAGATTAAAAAACAGGCAAAAAACTTTTAATAAGAAATTATTATAACTCATTTTAAAAATAATCAATACTTATTTACTACATTGATACGACTCACTTATCAATCACAGAAAAAATCCAAGTACGGATTAACAAAATAATATAAAGAAATTGTGACCTTGAAACAAAATATTGAAATTTTCAAGATCCGTTTTCACATTAGAAAAAAGCACAAAAAACTGATTTTATAGGTTCTCTGATTTATATTTCTGAATATCTGAATATATTTGAAATATATATATTGAAATTTTTACAAACTCTGATATTAAATAGTAGGTACAAAATATTAACTTTTAATAATAAATTATTAAATTTAATGAATAAATACTCATTTTAAAAATAATCAATACTTATTTACTACATCGGAACAACCCACTTATTAATCACAAAAAAAATACAGATCCGGATTAGAAAAAATATAAAGTAATTATGACCTTGACACATCACGTCCTAAAGTAATGGATCCACAAATAAATGGGCAAAATCGATAAAACACCCTGTTTTATAATAGTAGGTTATATAAATCGGTGGGGCAATAAATATAGTATATCTAGAACCGCCTCAGTGACCTCTATTCACCATTCAAGTATTTTCGTTTCCCAGTGAAACACCCTGTATACTTTTATTGATAGCGACAATAAAAGCGTAAATTAATATTTTTTTCATTTTAAAATGGCTGTTTAATTAAATTAATCGAATGAAACATTTGACAACCATTTATGCACCTGCTGTTATTCTTGTATCCAATGTATTTACAAATTAGCAGCTGACCGAACTTTCCCATTTTAGAATAATTAATTGACTACTAAGCTTTAAATGTTTATTATAATAACGAAGCTTTAGTTACATCAATCAACAACACAACAGAAACAATAGAGTTTGCTTATTCTAAACAACTCGCAACTAAATGCAGCGAACTTATGAAAACTTCTGTTGCATGTGGCGAATTTACTATAATTCTCGTCTATTATTTAATTTCGGACAAAATCCATACGTGTTTCTACAAGAACTATTAGTTTGTCTAAAGGTATGTCTACATATTATGCGCTCCGCTCGGTGTGCAATCCGCTCGCGCGCAGGTTGATCGTCAGATTAGTACGTGTTTTCAAGTGGCGCACAAACGGCGCGCACACGGCGCATCACGATCTAACTTCTGTCGGTTTTTTAACAAACGCTTTGATGGTTCGCAATACGTATTTGGACGGGTTTGCGAGTGTTTTGTTGGTTTTGGCGCGCCTGAGTTGAATATTTCTTGTAATGGAGTGGGCGGAAGGAAATATTATCAAACTTATTGATGCTTACCGTGGAAAATCTTTATTGTGGGTACCGAGGACATCGTTGTCAAAATACAAAACATTAATAAATTAAACAAATTTTGTTTTTGTTGTTTGAGAAAAAAATCTCCTAAATTAATTTTATTTGACTCTTCCTATTGACAATTCAGACATATATTATACATTTTAAAGTAGATGTAGTTGTAGAAAAGAAACTGTAAGCCGACAACCCTATTATAAAAATTAAAATTATACAGGGTGTCCCGAAAAGATTGGTCATAAATTATACCACAGATTCTGGGGTCAAAACTAGGTTGATTTAACCTCACTTACCTACATACAATAGTGCACACAAAAAAAGTTATAGCCTTTTGAAGTTACAAAATGAAAATCGATTTTTTTTTCATATATCGAAAACTCTTAGAGCTTTTTTATTGAAAATGGACATGTGGCACTCTTATGGTAGTAATATCTTAAAAAAAAAATAAAGTGAAATTTGTGCACCCCAGAAAAATTTTATGGGGGCTTTGTTCCCCTAAACCCCCCCAAACTTTTGTGTACGTTCCAATTAAATTATTATTGTTGCACTATTAGGTAAACACAATATTTTTAAAACTTTTTGCTTCCTAGTACTTTTTCGATAAGCCAGTGTTTATCAAGATATTTTGAATATTTGTCGAATCCACCTCATATTTGTATATGGTTAAGTACGATTGTAGCGACCTGTTAATAATCTGAGAATTTATTTAAAATTTACATTTTTAGGTATATTTTGAAAAAGAAACCACATCTCGATAAAAGGTGACTTATCAAAAAAAGACTAAGAGGCAAAAAGTTTTAAAAATACTGTATTTAACTAATGGTACCACAATAATAGTTTATTTAGAACGTACACAAACATTTGGGGGGTTTAAAGGAACAAAACCCCGTTAAAATTTTTATGTAAACATATTAAAAAAGAAGCCGCATCTCGATAAAAACTGGTTTATCGACAAAATACTAAGAGGCAAAAAAGTTTTTAAAACATTGTGTTTAACTATTGGTATCACAATAATGAATTAATTGGAACGTACACCAAAGTTTGGGGGGTGTTTAAGGGAACGCAACCCCCATACAATTTTTATGGGGTGGACAAATTTTACTATAATTTTGTTTTAAGATGTTCCTGCCATAATAATGATACATGCCCATTTTCAATAAAAAATCTCTAATAGTTTTCGATATCTTGAAAAAATCGATTTTCATTCTGTAACTTCAAAGGGCTGTAACTTTTTTTATGAGCACATTTGTACAAAGGTAAGTTAGGTTCAATGGAACTATTTTTGACCCCGGAATGTGTGTTATTTTTTATGACCAATCTTTTCGGGACACCCTGTATAATAAAATGTTTCATCTAGACCAGGGCATTTAGCACAAAATAAATCGTAAATACAGCACCTAGAGATTTAAAACTTTTTTCATTGTGTTCAGGATAATGTCAGGAAATAGTCTCATTATCCATATCCGGCCCTTTGCGTCCACTGCTGGACATAGGCCTCCCTCATTTTTGTTCATTGTGCTCTATTTGAGCACTTTGCATCCAATTTCTTGACCTTTTCTTGAGATTGTCAGTCCAACGAGTAGGTGGTCTTCCTCTACTTCTTTTGTCTAATCTCGGCCTCCACTCAAGTAATCTCTTCGTCCACCTCCCATCACTGAGTCTGGCGACGTGTCCGGTCCAGTTCCATTTCAGGGTGGCAATTCGGGAAATTACATCGGTAACTCCTATTCTTTGTCTTAAGTCTGTCTTTCTATACCATATATATTTCATTACCACAGGACTTGTGCGTAGTCGGTTCAGTTCGGCTATTCCTATTCCGTTCCGCGGAACCTTAAGTTCGTTTTACAGCTACTGCTAGCGTAAATTTGTCACCCGTGGAGCCTTAGCCTTAAGCTAGTTTTTTTACAGTTGATTACCGTGATTGTGTAGAGAAACATACTGCGGTCGGTCAAGCGAAACGGAGAACAGGTGGTACTGACAGCTTGTCAAAGGTGCTTACCTGCGGAGGTAATTAAATCCATTTACTAAGGCTGAAAATCAGTACACACATTCTAAATTAAATATAAATAAAAGTTATTATAGTCGGTCAGCTGTATGACGGGACAGAGCCGGTCGGCCGGCCCCAATGAATGTACAGGATTGTTCACTATATTTTGACCCCCTCTAAACTGCTTTATTTACAGAATTAAAAAAAAATGTAAAATACAAAACTTATTCAATTTTTAAATTATGATTTTTTGGCATAATATATATCGTACTAGTGACGTCATCCATCTGGGCGTGATGACGTAATCGACTATTTTTTAAATGAGAATAGAAATCGTGTTCTAGCTCATTTGAAAGGTTATTCAATTCTCTATACAGTAATATAAAGATTTCGATCATTTATACAGGGTGTCCAAAAAATTTTTTTTTAATTATTAATTAAACAATTAATTTAATTAAAAAAAATTGTGTACACCCTGTATAAACAATCATGTCAATATTTATATTACTGAATATGGAATTGCATAACCTTTCACTTGCGCTAGCACACGACCCTTATTCTCATTAAAAAATAATCGATTACGTCATCACGCCCAGATGGATCACGTCACTAGTACGATATATTGATATCTATGTCAAAAAATTATAATTTAAAAATTGAATAAGTTTTGTATTTCACATTTTTTTAATTCTGTAAATAAAGCAGTTTAGAGGGGGTCAAAAAATAGTGAATAACCCTGTGCAATTCATGGGGACGGCGGAACTGCTCTGTCCCGTCATACAGCTGACCGACTATAATACCTTTTATTTATATTTAATTTAGAATTTGTGTACTGATTTTCAGCCTTGGTAAATGGATTTAATTATCTCCGCAGGTAAGCAACTTTGACAAGCTGTCAATACCACCTGTTCTACGTTTCGCTTGACCGACCGCAGTATCTTTCTCTACACAATCACAGTAATCAAATGTGAAATAACTAGCTTTAGTAAATTCAGAGAAATTTTTCAGCGCTGCCTTTTGGACTATAGGTTTTATCACGCGACTAGTTCATTAAAATGAAAAATTTCAACGAGCGTTGAACGCTCCACGAACGCGCGGCGCACGCACGGCGCGAAGTGCGCGGCGCTGATATCTATACGTACCTTAAAAGCTTAGAGATGTGTTCGTGGGGATATAGTTGCTTTGTTAAATGTACTGAAATAGTTGAATTACCAAACCAAAATTTTTAATTTTCACCGTCTAGTTAAATTACGGTTTGTGATGATGGTTTACAAATAAGTATTGTGACTATTAATGTCTAACACAATTCTTGAAATACGAAAATATCATAAATCAATTATGTGTTTTCCCATAAAAACATCCATTTCATTCCGTAGATGCGCCAATGAGATACTTCATAAAATTTCCTCCTTTATAACCATTTGAAAGCCCTAAAAACTTTACGATGAGACGTGAAAAATCAATTATTAGTAAACGGAAGAGATGTTCTATCAGCTTATGGCGAAGCACATCGATAAATATCGAGTAAAAAAACTAACCATCGGCTCGTAAAATGCCATCACCTTCAAATTATTGTTCAGGAATAAATTGAGTACCTCATAAAATCGACGTGGTACATGTGTGTTATTCCGATATAGGATAAAAATTTCAATTTAGTGAGGAGTTCAGTAGTAATGTACGCCAAATAAATATTTCCAGAGATATTTGTCAGAATGTTTTCTTTTGCATAATCTTCGTCTTCAAGTGCCATTTTCGCGACGGAGGTCGGCAATCACCATAGCCATTCGGATTTTAGAGACGGCTGCTCTGAAAATTGCATTTCATGTACATCTGTACCATTTGCTCAGTTTGCACAACCATGATATCCTACCTCCCTATGCTTCTTTTTTCTTGGATATTTCCATGCATAATAAGATGGTGCAAGTTGTATCTTTCTCCACGTGTAATATGTTCGAGATATTCCAATATTATTGTTTTAATTGTATTTAAGACTTCCATTTTTTTTTCAACAAAAAATTCTTCTTCTTCTTCTTCTTTTTCTTTAGTTTATTGGCCTCCACCTACTTGGGTATTTGAATCAAAAAAATACTTGGGTATTAGAAAATCTGTTAGTTGACATATCTATAGATCATTGCCAATAACTACCAGTCAATGTCAACATATTTAATTATTTCTGAACAAATAACTTTAAGAGCGTGGGCGCAAATTCCGGGCCAATGTTTTTAAATGCATTCATTTTTTTCGAATCCTGAGAAAACTAATAAATATTTTTTAAAAATTTAAACGCAATATGAAAGATTGCCGAGTAGCAATCTAACTGTTTATAAATTATAAATATCTTTAAATAATATTTGTCCCTTAATAAATAACACAGAAAATGGCGTTATTCAAACTTAAATCCAATAATTGGAACTGCAAACTTAATGCCTGATGCAAATAGCAATTTGCCAAAAAAGTATTTTTCGAAGATTATTCGATTGTAACTCGGCTTCTTCGCATGCGAATGAGCTTTACAAAGACTCATTTTGAAGCTTAATTCATATACTTCCAAACACGTTTTTTCAAATTACTTTATCTGTATGCCATTTAAGTATGCGAATCTGTACTTGGAGTAAAATTTTAAAAAAGTGCACTTAAACCCTTTTACTTCTAACCCCCTCAATTTATATTATTATGTATACTTTATCTTCATTTTTCATTTTTGAAGATCCTAATACAATTTTGGCTTATAATTCTTATAATTAAATTATCACACAGTAATACCTAACCTCGTATCACATTTCATTCGATTTCGTTTTATTCGATTTTTTGTACTAAATGAGAAAAAAAAAATCAAAAACCAAGATTTCAGAACTATAACCTAAAGGGAAGTTGTTCTTGTTTATTAATACTAGTTTTGCAAGCAATTTCCTTCGTTGATCTGCATTGAGATATTCAGAAAATCTCATTTTTTTTACGTCTACATAATTTTTTAGAGTAATTTTTACACTATTGGATATAGAAATTGAGTCAATACTCGCAATCTTAAAGTTTGTATTTTTAATAGTTGTTACACAATCATGGGGCAACCAGTTTCGAGGCTTACATTTCTGCCTCATCATCAGGCCCAGTACATAAAGTCTTCACAATTACAAACTACAAGGTATTAGTGACGAAACTGTCCTACAGCTAAAGATATTCATAAAAGTCACCAGCCCCATCAAACAGCAGACTAGTTTAGTAGCTCTTAGTATGTGGATTATTTGTTTTTTGTTTGTGAGTTCTCAAATGATATTTGTTTTTTACAGTTACAGTTGTTTTTTTTCCTGGTTTTTTACAGTTGTTTTTAATGTTTATAATAGTGTAAAAACATTTAAAAAGGGACAACACCCACATAAATCACGTGCACAAGTTTTAAAAAAGGTTTTTGGTTGCCAGAAAGACCTTATATATTTTACAGTTACTCTATGTTGGTACTCAGTCTGTTCTTGGAGACATTCAAATTGAAACTTTTTTGAGCTTCCTAGTCTCATTATTTATATTATATATCACTATAAAAGTGGATAGAGTTCTTTTGCTGCATAATCATTGTGTATAAAACGAGCATTTTATGTGGCGGCTGACACAAAATTGACTTGCCTTGATGATCCTGCAAAAAAACTAGAATAACTAGACCTACTTTTATATGCATATCATAAACATTATGAGGCTCTGAAGCCCCAAAAGTTTTAATATTAATGCCTTTAAGAACAGGCTTAGTACCACCATGTACCAGTAAAAATTGCTCTGAAAACATGCCTATGTAGATGTAAAAATGCTGGATTTCCTGTATCTCGATGCAGATGTATGAGAGAAAATGTTTGTAAAAATAGTATACCCTATTCCACGAATATACGAATGTGTTGGATTATTTCGACAACGAATATTTTATTGTGCAAAATATAAAAACGAAAATAAATTGCAAATTACATTGCTGTTTATTTGAATAATTATTAGAGCCATTTTCTTTCGTACTTCTTAAGTTGCACACTGAAATATTCGTTGTCGCGATAATCCAAAACAGTCGTATGTTGGTGGAATGAACCATATTAATAAATAAGAGTACTTTCTTTTTAAGTTATATTTCTGAAATTTTAGTTTTTAATGCGTTTTCTTCTTATTTAGTACAAAAAATCGAAGAAAAAGTAAATAGAATGAAAGGTGATACGAGGCAATTTATGAAGATCTAATTATAAGAATTATATGATAAAATTTGTATTAGGATATTTAAAAATGAAAAATGAAGATAACGGATACATATTATACAGAGTGGGCCAAAGAAAACAGTCCACCTCGGTATTTGGCAGTATTTATTAGATTTTAAGGAAATGACGAAACAGGTCGATTTTTGATCTTAGGGGGACATATTTTTACGGTAGATACATTTGTCATTTGTCAACCCCTTCCCTTCCACTTCCCTCACCCCTTATTTTTGAATAGGGAATAGGGGTCGTGTGCTAGCTCATTTAAAAGGTTATTCAATTCTCTATTCAGTAATATAGACATTAATATATTTATTAATACAGGGTGTCCAAAAAAATATTTTAATTAAATTAATTAACACAAAAAAAAGAATGTATGTAATTTGTTTAATTCAAAATACATTTTACTTCTCTCACAAGACAGAAAAAATGTTTTTTGATAAATAAACATTGCTTTTCGCTTAATTTCAATGTTCAATCTGCCACCCATGCCTCTTGGTAGGTTGAATATTGAATTTAGGCAAAAAACAATATTTATTGTCAAATAATTTTTTCTCTGGTTACTGTCAGTAGTATAATGTATTATGAGTTAAATAAATTGGATTCAATCTTCTTTTTGTGTCAATTAATTGAATTCAAAATAATTTTATTTGGACTTGGTTTAAATAATTGGTAATTTGGTTTAAATAATTATGCCAATGTTAATATTACTGAATGGAGAATTGAATAACCTTTCAAATGAGGTAGCACATGACCCCTATTCCCTATTTAACAATAAGGGGTGAGGAAATGGATGGGAGGGGGTTGATAAATGACAATAAAAATGTGTCTCCCTTAGATCAAAAATCGGCCTGTTTTCTTCATTTCCTTAAAATCTAATAAATACTGCCAAATATCGAGGTGGACTCTTTTCTTTGGCCCACTCTGTATAATATAAATTATAATTTGTATCGAGAGGCTAGCTGCGAGATTTTTTCACTGTGAGCCGATCTTGAGCATCAGATCGTGCTATTAAATTGTCAGTATCTTAGCAAAAAATAAATCTACGAACATTTTTCAAGTTCAAGATGTTCCTTTTGAGTTCTTCTATCATTAATATAAACTACGTTTAATATATTTATCTATGTTTATTGCTGAAATTTGCTGAAACTCTCATAAATAAATTAGTATACAAATTTTTTAAGAAAATTATAACTTTAAACGAGTATAACTTTAACAGAAATAAATATAAAGTATTTTAACGTAAATATAAAGTAAATTTTATTTGGAAGTCTATGAATTGAGCTACAAAATGAGACTTTGCAAAACTCATTTCCACGCGTAGAAACCGAGTAACGATCGCAAATGTTTCGAAAAAATACTTGTTTTGAAAATTGCAATTTGCATTTTAATTGGTTTTTAAAAGGTTTTCACCTCCGATTTCGTTGAACCTCCATCGATTTTGATGAAAATTGGTGAGTAATTAGAGGATACCAATAAAGGTGACATGATGCCATCTTGCGCTTTTACCCTGAGGGTGGATGCCACCCCTTCTCGGGGGTGAAAATTATTTTATTAAAAATAATTCCCAAATCGATAGAGGGACAAATTATAAGCAAAATTTGTTATATAAAGTTATTAAAATAAATCAACACTTTTTGAGTTAGACCAAAGATTTTATTTTTTCGTAAAAAAATGCATGTTATTAATCGGTTTTTCACGTATAAGTAAAAAAATATAAGCTTTTACAAAAAAGGTATTATTACTGAAATTAAAGATAATAAAAAATTGGATACGTTCCCCATATAAAGAACTAAACTAATGTTAGTTCAAAGTGAGTTATTGGCAATTGAATGTGTATTTTTTTCGACGAGTAATTAAATCTAAGAATTCAAGCTTAAATAACGGGAAAACTATGCAATGTATAAAATATTCCTGCTTAACATTTGCCAAAGTACTCCGGAATACCTATCAAATGAGCTTCAGAACAACGTAATAGCGTCAAAATTAAGCAAGTTATAATGAAAATAAAAGAACAGTTTCGAATTTTTTAGAAAAAAGTGAAAAATAAAACATACGCCATTTCCACAAAAATCAAAATTTATAGTAGTCCTTATAAGAATTTCTTTATATTAGCATATGTAATATTTTTGATAATTTTGACCGGTTTAGAATGCATATTTTTGAAAAAAAGATATAATTTAAAAAATCATAATTTTTAAAATTATTGAAATTCTCATATCCTTTTCATAATAACTCCAAAAACACTCAATATACGTAAAAAATTATATATAACCAAATTTTAGATTTTTCTGTGCCAAATATTTTACCTGTTTTACTATTTCTATATCGTAAAAAATAACCGAGATAGAAACGTTTAAATCTTAAATTTTGCTGTGGGAACCATGCAACCGGG
Organism: Diabrotica virgifera virgifera; assembly: GCF_917563875.1. Lineage (NCBI taxonomy): Eukaryota > Metazoa > Arthropoda > Insecta > Coleoptera > Chrysomelidae > Diabrotica > Diabrotica virgifera. The sequence goes on along the minus strand of NC_065443.1, from coordinate 69,133,057 downwards.
GTCATTTAACCTTTATTTTTAACCCGGCACCTGACACGTGGCTTTGCAAGGCATCAACTGCCACGTGGGGTGCTCACAGCACCTCTTAAAAATTTTCTGTGATCTACTTGTTTATAAACAAAATAATGTGTTGAGTTACACAAGAATATAAAAAAACATGTTTTATTAACTTATTAGCTACTAATATATTATAAAAGTTAAAAAATAAAATTAAAAAGGTGTTATAAGCAAATTAGCAAGTACCAACCCATAATAAATGAAGTGATGTAAAATATCTAAGAAAATTAAAATTTATTGAGTATAGAGAATATATTAATAATTTAGATCAAAAACATAAAAAAAACTGTTTATCAAAAACATAAAAAAATTTTACTGCCAGATGATGACACCCCAATTCGAATTTAGAGCTACAATTTCAGAATGACACTAAATAACCACTTCAAACACAAACAGATCTATGCTATATAATATTATTGAAAGCTACTATGACGCACAGGACGGTTAACAAATTTGAAATACCAAATATTTGATGAAAATGTGTTATGGGGTGCTGGTAGCACCCCACGTGGCAGGTGCCGGGTTGAAAAAGTAAGGGGTTGAAAAGATTATGTTCAACGTGCTTAAATAGCACTTGGAATTAACTTTTGAAACAGTTTTAGATGAACCTGATATCTTAAACAAGAACGGAGTTATTAAAAAAAAACAATAACATTTCTTGGAAAAATTTTTAAAAGATAAATTTTGAAAAAATTTTGGAGAATAAATTTTAACGCTATTAACATGTTCGGGGGCTCATTTAATAGATATTTTTAAGTACTTTGACAAATGTTTAATAAGTTTATGTTATAAAGTGCATTAATTTCCCGTTATTTCAGCTTGAATACTTAGAGTTTTTACTCGCCGAAAAAAATATAAATTCAATTATTACCTATAACTCACTTTTAGTTAACACTAAAAGGATTTTGTAGTAAAGGATTTATTTCATTTTTTATTAGCTTCAATTTTGATAATTATAACTTTTTTGTAAAAACTTACACTTTTCGGGTTATTGATGAAAAATTGGTTAAAAACATGCATTATTCTCAAGAAAAATTAAAATCTTTGATCCTGAATAACTCAAAAATTTTGATTTATTTTAATAACTTTATGTAACAATTTTTTCTTGAAATTTGCCCTCTATGGAATTATGGGGTTATTTATAATAAAATGATTTTCACCCCCGAGAAGGAGTGGCATCCACCCCCAGGGTAAATGCGCAAGTTGGCTCCATGTCACCTTTGTTCCTTGAGATATCATCTAATTACTCACCAATTTTCATGCAAATCGATGGAGGTTCAACGAAATCAGACGTAATAGCTCATATCCACCTTCAGTGACTCCACTATTAGGCAACAATATTAAAATATCTTGAGTTTTGATAATTATTGGATTTAAGTTTGATAAACGCTGTTTTCTTTTTTTGTTATTAAGGAACAAATTGTGAAGTGTGCTTTTTGCGAACGCACGCGATGTTTAGAGCACGAGCGACAGCGGTGCGAGTGCTATACATCGCGTAAGTTCGCAAAAAGTACTTCACGCACAGTTTCATACAATATTTTATCTACGATAAACAAATAAAAAAACTGTAACTCTTCGTCACTCTAATTAATTTCTATTCTACAAAATTCTGACATTCTGTCATATTCTGACATTTAAAAATTCTAACTTCTTTCAAACCACAAAACTGTCAAAACTTTTGTTGTAATTTATTTTTCATTATGGCATCACCATGACAACGCGAAAGTTAAGGAGATTTGATTATATGAAAGTGTGCCAAAAAACAGTGCTAAAAAGTAAATCCCATTTAAAATACATTGCTACTTCACGCACACTTTAATCCCTTCACGCACTGCTATCTAAAATGACAGTTTTCACAAACTAAAAACTTATACACAATATGACATAGAGTAGATAAACTTTATCTACTCTATCTCATATTATGTATAAGTATTTAGTTTGTGAAAGCTGTCATTATATATAGCAGTGCGTGAAGGGTTTAAAGTGTGCGTGAAGTTGCAATGTATTTTAAATGGGGTTTACTTTTTCGCACTGTTTTTGGCACACTTTCATATCATCAAATATCCTTAACTTCCGTGTTGTCATGGTGATGATATGTGAGCAATAAATTACAGCAAAAGTTTTGACAGTTTTGTGGTTTGAAAGAAGTTAGAATTTTTAAATATCAAGTTCTAAGAATTGTAGAATAGAAATGACTTCCAGTGACGAATTACAGTTTTTTTTATGTTTTTATCGTAGATAAAATATTGTATGAAACTGTGCGTGAAGTACTTTTTGCGAACTTACACGATGTATAGCACTCGCGCCGTGTCGCTCGTGCTCTAAACATCGCGTGCGTTCGCAAAAAGCGTACTTCACGAACTGTTTCATAAATAAGTATTTTCACCACTCTAAATGAAATCCTCTCTCGAAATTCGTAATAGCAGCCAAACATTTATAAGAAACCGTTTAGTTTGCCCATCAGAATTGAAAAAGCCACGTTGACCTAGCTGGAGCCTAGACTAAATAATTTGTGTTCAGATTTTCTTGCCAAATATATTTTGGTAAAAAGAGAAAAAAAAATTGTTAAGGATGAACTTTTTGTCTGTTTCTTCAGTATTAATCCTCAAATATTTCAGATTATTTAAGATTGTAAAATGCTTAATAAAAATTTTATGACTAATATCGCAGTTTGCAAACTTATTTGAAATCATATTTTATTTCTTTGCAGTTGATAGAGATCCGTCGATTGCAAAGCAATAATATGCTCATCCTATAAAATATGTGTTATTGCTTCTGAATGTTTTGATCCTATCTATAAAATGGTATTTTCAATTTGGCTTCGCTTAAAACTGCTTTATGCCCTTTGACTTTCATAAAAATGGAATTACTCACCTATCGACATAAAAGTTAACTTTTTCGCCGTGCATAAAACGTCGAGCAATTGTTCCTGGAGACCAAATAAAACTTGTGGATAGGACGTCCGGCTAAAGGCGTGATTGCACCAGCAAAAAGTAAAAAATAATCGTAAAAAAGCTGGAAAAAGCTTAATTGTGGTGAGTCGTTGTACCGCTGCTGTAACTAAAAAGATTATATGAATGGTAAGAGCAGAAAGCTCCACTTTGACGAGCTTTTGTGGGATAAGTGACAATTTTTAATGAAATTACCGCTGGATGGAAAATTTTTCAGAGGCAAACAATATTCTTCTTAAAACCGCGGACAACGGTGTTACAAAGTTTTTACGACTTGTTTTTAAACTGGATATATAGACCAGTAAGGATTTGCGAAAAAACGTCTATTTTTGGATGTGAGAGGTGGCATTCGGATTTGTGCAGATAAAGTTAGGTGACACCTTCAGTAATAATAATTGACTTATGCTCCTTCTCAAATATGCCCGGAACGTTAATAAAAAAATTAAAATATTTAAAAATTTCGAAAAACATCGATTTTTTTCTGCTTTCTTTGCTTATAACTTTAAAACGATTCGTTTTGGAACAAAGTCGTACCGAAATAAAATAAAGATAATTGAATTTTGTATGATACGCGACTGGTAAAAAATGTCTTAAGGTATTACTTTTTATGCAATATAGCAATAAATACAAAATAAGGGGGCAAAATAAGTCTGTTGTTATTCAATATTGTTTAACCACTTTAGTGGCACCTAGAACCTTAGTAATTCGCTTAGGAAATTATTTGTAACTTACTTAAATCGTGTACCAAATTTCATTCAAATCGACTTAATAAATTTTGCATAATAAATTTGCAATCTAAATGTTTTTAAAAAAGTTCAAATTTTTTAAAATCTTTCTGAACAAAAAGTAGACCATGTAAACGTTGGCTAATTTTTTTACATATAAAGAGGTGCTCTAGCATATAAAGGAGCCCGTAGCACCCCCTCGTGGCCACAGCACTAATTTGTTTATAAACCAAAAAATTATTTATAATATTAAAACATTCCTGAGGTTGCTTAAATAATCCGATTTTAATTCTGTAAACTGCATTAGATAGGTAGAGTACTTCTTTATATGTAAAAAAATTGACAAATCTTTATATGTTCTAGTTTATGTTGTGCAAGATTTTAAAAAATTTTAATTTTTTAAAAAAATTTTAGATTGCAAAATTATTATGCAAAATCTAGTAAGCCAATTTTAATGAAATTTGGTGTACGGTTTTAGCACATTACAAAAATTTTCTAAGCGAATTAGGAAGGTTCCAAGTGTAACTTAAGTGATGGAAAATCATTGAATAAAAACAGGCTTGTTTTGCCCCCTTATTTTATATTTATTGCTATTTTGAAGCAAGGGTGATAAATTAAGACATTTTTAGCCAATCGTATCTGATAGAAAATTTAATTATCTTTGTTTTATTCCTATAGGACTTTGTTCTAAAATGAATAGTTTTTAAGTTATAAGCAAAAGAAATAGAAAAAAAAAACGAAATTTTTTGAAATTTTTAAATATTTTATTTTTTTTTATTAATGTTCCGGGCATATTTGAGAAGGCGCATAGATCAATTATTATTAACGAAGTTATCACCTAACTTAATCCGCAAAAATCTGAATGCCACCTCTCACATCTACCTGAAAACAGATCATTATTGTTCTAATATTGAATTATGCAAAAAGTGAATTCTTAATATTCTTCCTATTAACCATATAATTTTAAATAATTCTTAAAAATTAATTTATTAGTCAACAAGTAAAAATTTTAGATTGATGTGGGATTACACACTAATTAAATCTGTTACTCCAGTGAATAAGTGGTTAAGTCAATTTTGCATGGTTTTTAGGAGACGACTTACTAGTTTTGACAACATGTCATAAATCGATTTTATATGATAGAATGCTAAAACATTACAAAAAATTAAGATACAATGCAAACGTATTATAGTGTAGGAAACAGACGTTGAACCTTGCAAAATGGACACAACACTGTTTTATTTTTTTTTTTCTGTTAGGGGTGCTTATTATAAGACTAACATTTTCTGATAAAACTTCGCCCCTGAACCCCCTTTTCACCTCTTTAAAAGGGGTAATTTGTGGTTTTTGCAAAACGTAGCCCTTCCTGTCCCTTTTACAAAAAAAAATTTTATAGAAATATGAAGGGGACTATATTTTCAACGATTTATTTCCCCACAGCATATGTCTATCATCCACCGTTTAGCGGGGGTGGCACCCCAAAATTTACAAGTTTTTAAAAAAGATGTTTTTAAAAAATATATATTTTTCCCTAACTGTAACGGAAATTAAGAAATAATCCTGCGGCAATTATTAACAAATAAGTGACTGATTTTTTGGTATAGGTTTCACTTAAGGGTAATTGCCCTATTTTTAATTACAGTGTGTTACATTTTAAAAAACCCCTTTCTATACCATCTGAACCGTTTATGCTAGAGTAAAAAGACTTTCAGCGATTACCCACGTATTGGTACTATTTACAAATTTGTATAATGCACCCCCATTTGTTCCCCGGAACCACCCAAAAAAAGAAGAATTAATAAATAAAATCATTTTCTTCGAATCCTTCACACACAATGCCCTTTATTAATATTCTTCATATATCATTTTGTGCACGTTATTATTACCCATACACAGACATCAAAAGCGATTTCCTAGTGCAACCCCTGTAGCAAAAAAAAATAAATAAAATGAGGGGTTGAAATTATTATTTTGTTTTTTGCTTTTTGATCCATTTAGGGCATATGCTTCATCAATAGTGCTTTTCAAAAATATATATGGTTATTGCAACATCCCTGCGGAAACCACCCCTATCCTTAAAAATATACTGCAGAAACTACCACTATCCCTTGGCGAGGATGTTTTTACGATTTTCTCATTATCTATGCATTCTTTTTAAACAAAATTTACACAAGGGTAAAGTCCACTATTTTATCTAAAAATTAGGTCCTATTCGTTTCTTTCGTATAAGCAACCGTTACGGCACAATGGCGCCGTAAACCTCATATATGCTTTGGAGGGCTCCAGTTTTTGTTTTTTTTTCGTCATCTGTTCGTTTTATTGATAAAGTACTTATGCAAAATAAAACAACACAGTGTAACCTTCAAATTATGACCTATGCACATTTTAAAATCTTGGCGCCCCAAAGCCACAGTGGTGGCCCAAAATCAATTTTTGCATATTTTCGCCAACTACACGCATTTTATTGCATTAATGCTACCTTAATAGCACAATATTCACCCTTAAGTGGTCGCTAAGCACTGGCGGATCCAGGAAGGAGTGATGGGGGTGATCACCCCCCCCTCTCAAACCAAGTGATATTATATTTAAAGATTATAAAAATATTCATTTATTTTTATAGAAATACTTATATTTAGAAAGGTATATTTAGAAAGATATATTTAGAAATTTATATTATATTATTATTTTTATAAAAAATGCGTACTTTTTATGCTTTAGCGACAGTATCGGATCCAGCATCGTTAAGAGGGGGGTGCCAATTGCTTAAATTTCTATAAAAATAAATGAATATTTTTATAATTTTTAAATATAATATCACTTGGTTTGAGAGGGGGGTGATCGCCCCATCACCCTTCCCTGGATCCGCCACTGCTTAGCGACCACTTAAGGGTGAATATTGTGCTATTAAGTTAGCATTAAGGCAATAAAATGCGTGTTGGCGGCGAAAATATGCAAAAATTGATTTTGGGCCACCATTGTGGCTTTGGGGCCCAAAGATTGTAAAATATGCATAAGTCATAGTTTGTAGGTTACACTGTATTGTTTTATTTTACGTAAGTACTTTATCAATAAAACGAACAGATGACGAAAAAAACAAAAACTGGAGCCCGTCAAAGCATATATGAGGTTTACGGCGCCACTATGCCGTAACGGTTGCTTATACGAAAAAAATGAATAGGACCTAATTTTTAGAGTAAATAGTGGTCTTTAACCTTGTATAAGTTTTGTTTAAAAATAATGCATAGGTAATGAGAAAATCGTAAAAACATTCTCGCCAAGGGATAGGGGTATTTTCTGCAGTATATTTTCAAGGATAGGGGTGGTTTCCGCAGGGATGTTGTAGTAACCATATATATTTTTGAAAAGCACTATTGATGAAGCATATGCCCATATGGATGAAAAAGCAAAATACAAAAAAAAATTCAACCCCCCATTTTATTTATTTTTTTTGGCTACAGAGGTTGCACTAGGAAATCGCTTTTAGTGTCCATGCATGGGTAATAATAACGTGCACAAAATGATATATAAAGCATATTAATAAAGGGCATTGTGTCTGAAGGATTCCAAGAAAATCACTTTATTTATTAATTCTTCTTTTTTGGGGTGGTTCCGGGGAAAAAATTGGGGTGCATTATACAAATTTGTAAATAGCACCAGTACATGGGTAATCTCTAAAAGTCTTTTTACTCTAGCGTAAACGGTTCAGATGGTATTAAAAGCGGTTTTTTAAATGTAACGCCCTGTAATTAAAAAAAGGGCAATTACCCTTAAGTGAAACCTATACCAAGAAATCAATAAATTATTTGTGAATAATTACGGCACTATTCCTTCCTAATTTCCGTTACAGTTAGGGAAAAATATATATTTTTTAAAAACATCTTTTTTAAAAACTTGTCAACTTTGGGGTGCCACCTCCGCTAAACGGTGGATGATAGACAGATTCTGTCGGGAAATAATTCGTAAAAAATATAGTTCTCTTCATATTTCCATAAAAGAAATTTTTTGTAAAAGGTACAGGAAGGGCTACGTTCCGCAAAAACCAAAAATTACCCCATTTAAAGGGATGAAAAGGGGGGTTCCGGGGCGAAATTTTTTCAGAAAAAGTTAGTCTTATAATAAGCACCGCTTGATATACCAGAAAAAAATAACACCTGACTTGTGTCCATTTTGCAAAGTTCAACCTTTGTTTCCTACACTATTACTGGTATCATTCTGTAACTACTAACTGATTAGGATAATGAGATATGAGACTTAACCATTTTTTGTTCACCGTCGACTGGCCCATATAGTTTAGTAAATGACTATACAGTATACTCTTTGATTGACAGACATCCAAATACTAATAGCACAAGACTACGATGATATTTGTTACATGACAAGAAAGCTAATAGAGGAATACAGGAAATGGGGACTAGAGACTAACATAGGAAAAACCAAATAAGAATATCGGTGGAACGCAGCAGGACTTGATACTAGAAGGACGAGAAACAATCAGTAAATGTGACGAATATAAATACCTGGGTATGAAAATCACGAATTATGGAACACTGGACGGAGCCATTAAAGAAAGAAACACCCAGGGCAGGAGAACAATTACGCTCGTAAACTCAGTACTCTGGAACAAGCAGATAAACAACCAAAACAATAAAAAGATCTATAACGTCGTAGTGATTATAAAGCATTATAACATACAGCTGCGAATTATGGCCTATGAAGGAAAATCAAAACGAATATTAGAGGTCACCGAAATGGATTTCTGGAGAAGAGCTGCAGGAAGATCAAGAAGAGAACATGTCACCAATGAACGGATGCGAGAAATAATGAAGGTCACACCTACAATACATGACGAAATCAAAGAAATACAACTACGATGGTTTGGTCACGTACAAAGAATGCACGAAGACAGAATCCCAAAACAAGTGCAAAACTGGAGACCGCAAGAGAAGAAGAGGTAGACCGAGGAAAAGTTGGCAGGCAGGAATAAATAAAGCCATGAATGAAAGAAGTCTGCAAGTAGATCAATGTGCGGACAGAGAGGAGTGGCAAACGGGTATCGGAAGATGTAGAACGTTGTAAACCGATAATATATATTATAGAGTTACGACTTTGTTATTCCCATGGACTTTGTTTAGATTGTGACTAATACCTTTTACCTCGCACAGTAGTGGCGGTTCTTTATTTTGGCGTGAACGTTTGGTTCTAGATTTTCTCAACCCCCATCACTACTGTGTTTGTCTCACAAATATCTTTATATGTGTAACTGATACATTTTTTTTTCATAACTGATACATTGTTGTTAATTAATATTTAATAATAATATATTTGTTGTTACTATTTTTGCTTTTATTTCAGTTCCTACTACCAGCATATTATAATTTATAATATAACAAAAGAAGGTAAATATTGAATTTTTTATATTTCAGGAAATTGTATCAAGTGTCATTTGTTTTTTTTTTGTTCATTACTTCAAAATCTCAACCACCGTTTATTTGGCGCCCTTTTTCTTCTCTGCTTATCGTTCTTTTCATATTATTCTATTTCCAGTGGTTTTATCTAGTTGTGTTAATTTTTTTATTAAAAGATCTCGTTTTCTTCCCTGTTTATCTCAATTCTTTATCCAATATCTCTATTTTTATATCTCAAAGCCAATCTTCCGTGTAGTAAAGCTAGCCCGAATCCTCACTTGAGAGTTTATGTATCTCCGACAGTTTTAATTTGTTCTTCAATAACTTCTGTCTTCTAATTCTTAGTCCCTCCCAACACAATACCTAGAGTACTATGTTACACTGGACCAGATTATTGAAAAATTTCTCGAGGGGAGACATAAAACTAACTTGTGTGACTCCACAGCGATCTAGCCTTTGGTACCGATTATTGGCGAATAACGTATAAAAGAAATTCTCGTATTAGTTTGTCTAAAAAAATTCTTGCGTCCTACTGGGCTCATTCGAAAACATACAACTTCTCGCCTTGCAGTTTATTAAGTTTTCATATTACAGCACGCCCACCCCTGCCTCGACAGAAACTTTCGAGATTGAATACTTGTAATAGAAAAAAAGTCGATGAAAAGCTTAGATAATAACTTTTGTCTTCTGCTACCAGTTTTAGTATTTTTCTTGTCTCAATCGCTTCTTTGCATAAAATTTAAAAGTTTGAAGGCTTTGTGCCAAGCGCGTGGATTTATTCATTTCATTTTTAAATTTAAACGTTCTCAGGTTTTTCGGTAAGTATATTAGCTTTGAATATAAAAAAGTGTACAGGGATGTATTTATTTATTACCTTTAAAAATATTATTTTCTATGCCAATTTTACAAGTATTCCAAAAAATATTTGTTCTTTTATTCTTACTCAATCCTTTTAAATTATTAAATAACTTCATTTACAAATTTTATCGCACATTACAAGGTGTACAAAAATGCAGGTCATAAATTACGTCACATATTCTGGGACAAAAAATAATTCGATTGAACCTAACTTACCTTAGTACAAATGACTAGATAAAAAAGTTGTAGCCCTTTGAAGTTGCAAAATAAAAATCGACTTTTTCCAATATATCGAAAATTATTATTTTATTGAAAATGGAGCTATGGAATTCTTTTGGCAGGAACATTTAAAAAAAAATATATAGTGAAATTTGTGCACCCCATAAAAATCTTATAGGGTTTTTGTTCCCTTAAACCCTCCCAACTTTTGTGTACGTTCTAGTTAAATTATTATTGTAGTACCATTAGTTAAACACAATGTTTTTAAAACTTTTTTACCTCTTAGTACTTTTTCGATAAGCCAGTGTTTATCGAGATGTTTTGAATATTTGTTGAATCCATCATATATTTGTATATTTATGGTTAAGTAGGATTATAGAGACCTGTTAATAATCTCTTAATCAGCTCTTTACAAGATTTGGCTTTAAAATTGACTTTTTCCAAACAAAATACATGACCAACTTAGTACTGGCCAAAAACATCTCAGCTAATGACACGCAATAAATATCTGAGCCACGAGAGTAAATAAAGAAGAGACAGTCAACCAACAGAGTTAAACAGGAGAATAAGAATAAGGATAAGAATAATAACATGGGCAGCTTACGAAAAACTGAAGGAAGTTTTCAGATCAAATATCCCCATATGCCTGAAAAGGAAGGTCTTTGATCAATGTGTACTGCCATTTTTAACGTATGGAGCAGAAACATTAACCCTTATCAGAAAAGTAAACAATGAAATACAAGTAGCACAGAAAGCAATGGAGAGGTTAGCGCCGGACTACACTTGCAATTTTCTAGTCCCGCGATTGTTTTGTCGCGAAGATTGAATAGATTGTTTCAAATACAAATCAATCCACGATTATTTAGTCGCAAATGGATTGACTTGTATTTGAAACAATGTGTTCAATCTTCGCGACAAAACGATCGCGCGACTACAAATCGAAAATGGAGTCTGGCGCTTTATGTTGACTATATCCCTCAGGAACAGGGACTTTCAAATAAAATGGTTAGGAGAAAAATTGTTGTTATAGACGCAGTAAGAATAATTACAACGCTGAAATGGAACTGGGCGAGACATGTTGCCAGGTGTAAAAATGGAAGATGGATCAGGAGAAGTTTAGAATGGCGACCTACACATGATGCTTATTGTAATTGAGGACGTCCTTCAACAATGTAGTCGAACGACATCAAGCGCATCTAGCACAACTGGATTCAGGGTGCTCAAGATTGGACGCAATGCAATTATTTACGGCAGGCCTATGTCCAGCTGTGGACTTAAAATGGCTAATGATTATATATTAAATGTTCCTGGGCGTTCTATTATAAACAAAATCTAGTAAACTTCGAATAATCTTATAGAGAACGTCATAGTATTAGATTTGCTTCCACCCCTTCTCGGGGATGAAAAAATATACGTTCAGTAGGGATCTTATTTATCTGAATGAATGGATGTTCTGCAAGATGCCTTAATTTATTTTAACATTTTTAATTAGCAACAGCTCTGATAAACCACAATCTCAAAAGTTTTATAACAACAAATTCGACACATGGAGTTCATAGCATTCAACTAGTCAGGTTTACTATTTTAAACAAAAAAAGAAACAATACTCTAAAAACAAAATAGATACCTACAATATATCTATATGTACACACAAAAAACATACCTATTCTGTTTTGCATTAAAGAAATAATTTCATTCAAGGTACTCCTATAGTTTTTTTTGAAATAGCATATTAAATTATTTTCAAATTCATTATCTATCATTTTTCCCAAGTGTAATCGCCACACACACATACATATCGCATATAATTCTTTCAAATTTTTAAGTATGCCTTTGTATTCAAGAAAACCTAACCGTATTTATAGTCCATTTACTCACGGTTTTTTACTCCACATTTTAAAGGACCGCTTGGATTGACAAGAAATTTGGCATACAAATGACTAATATCAAAGAAAAAAGTGGTTGAGTTTCACCCCTTCTCGGGGTTGAAAAAATATACGTTCAAAATAAATCCAGAAGTGAATAAACTGGCTAATTCTAAGCAACTGTTGTTTTGTCGCGTTTCATTTAGTAAGTTAGTCCTTTTAGATTTATTTGCGAGTAAATATATATTCATTTTTCAACAAAAAACACGTTGTTAGACGATTTTTCGCAAATAACTCAAAAAGTAAGTACTTTATCGAAAAAAACCTTCTTATCAAAAATATAGCTTATAAAAAATTGAAAAATATGTAAAGTAGGGTAAAAGCACAGTTGCAGCTAATGAAAAATATCTCCATATTAGTAAAAAGGACAGGCTTGCTTTTCAGAATATTTTGGATTTTTTGTTGTTCTGACAAAACAAAAATTGGTTAAAATTTGAATACACTCGTGATTGGTGACTCATTCAAGCCCTTTCAAATACAGCCATTTCAAAAATAAGCACCTTGAACCGATAAAAGTTACAGATCATATAAACAATACATACATGAGTAAAGCACCTTGTGAAGCGGTAAAAATTAATGTCATTTGGGATGCTAATTAGGGGGTGATCTTCACGATTTTTTTACTATAAAAAAGGGACCAATTTTATTTGGAGCGTAACTTGCTTACTTTTGCGCTAAAAACTTTTTTAAAAAACAGGAATAAATTTTTTTAACACTTTAAAAAAGTTGTCATCAATTTTTCCAAAAAAATGCGTTATGTTTTGGTTATTGCACGTTTAAATATTGTATTTTCAATTGCGAATACACATTCTTTTTCGTTTTATTATATACACATTTTTGCTAAGAATGGTTTTTCGATAAAATACTTTTACTTTGAGTTATTTCCGCAAAACCCTCTAAAAACGTAGTTCTTTTGTTAAAAAATGAATATATTTACTCGCAAATAACTCGAAAAGTATTAACTTGTGAAAAAATGCTGTAGAACAAAAGTTCCCTATAATTAGTCACTTTATTCATTTCCGGACTTATTTTGAACGTATATATTTTCACCCCCGGTGAAAGTAACCCCCAGCGCAAATCGGCATAATATCACTATTTTTCTTTGACATGTTAGCTATGTGTATGCCTTTCATGTCAATCTAGGCGGTTCTTAAAAATTTACAGCAAAAACCATGAATAAATGGACTAATACACCTGGTATACATTTCTTTCAAAATTTTAACTGTGCCGTCTTTCTATTCAACAAAAACCTAACCGTATTTAAAAAAACTACATAATACGATTTCATTCACGTATTCGAAATTTCTCTAGGGACAGACAGTATTTTTTTAGGTTCCATCATTTCCAGACCCTTATCCCGACCAATCGCTCGCGTAACACTTTTCCAAATTTGTTTAGTTCTTCAGAACTAATTCTGTACCTCTCCCGAAAAAAGGCTGCGAGACAAAGAAAATAGGGGTCATATTTGTTAAAGGCTTATCTTTCCATATTTTGTTTCTTTCCGGCGTGCGAAGGCATAAAATGTGAAGAGCTATCTTGGAAAACAAACGAAAACTGCTATTTTTCATTGTGTAATCCTGGATTCACGGCTATGAGGCTATGGGTAATATAAACGAGCGATTACATGCAGATTATCAAAATATGTGACTGTCTTCTGTGTGCTCTGTATGTTAAGCGAAAAATAAAGTCCACTATTTGTTAAATAATTGATTTAACTTTATATTGTTAGAAATTTTATAGTCCGCGGTGATATGTTAAAAACATTAATTCTTTTTCATTAAATAGTTTATGAAATATATCTTTATTGTTTAAATGACGTATATTTCATACATACTGTCATTGAAGAAGAAAAATTATATGTTGCTCACAATATTGAGATGATATTATGCAATTATTATATAAAAGTATATTTAATTAATTGTATTTTGCTTGCAGTACTGTATTTAAATAATTAATTTTATTTACTACATACAATTGTTTACCTTCTAATAACATAACCTAAATCTTACTTTTTCTTCTTATATTTTTTTGAGCTACGGCCTTGACAATTATCTAGCAACCAGGACCAATATGATTGGACAATATAATTAAAAGTGCAGATAAAGTTGCCGAGCTATGAAACCAGGTGTCGCTTTTCCAAACTTGCACAGTCCCAATATAGTATTAAGCCACAATTACTGGTGTAATGAAAAGTACATTGTTAAATAACTAATATTTGTCATTTAATTAACATGTACATTTCATTAAACCAATAATAATTGTAGCTTAATTAAATATAAACATAATACTTAAACTTGTCTTGCAGGTTCAGCATCATTCACCATCATTCCTAAGTATATGAATGTGCCCACTTGCTCGATTGGGGATTATCTTGCAGTTGTGCTCGTAGTCCTGTCGCCAGGGGGGGTACAACGGCCTCCTGTATTCAGATGGACTTACCCAAGTTTTTTGTATGTATTTTGACCTGTAGAATACGAATTTTTTGGGTAACAGTTGATCCGGATGTCGATAAGATTGTTATAAACCAAGAAGTTGAGGAATCACATAACAGCGATTTCTCGCGAAACAAAACATTTTTTTGTATTTTTTGGGTCATTCTAACCAAAAAATGATCCTACAAATTTTTTCGTAGGATGCATAGTTTTCGAGATAAACGCGGTTGAACTTTCAAAAAATCGAAAAATTGCAATTTTTGAACCCGAATAACTTTTGATTAAAAAATAAAATAGCAATTCTTCTTACCGCATTTGAAAGTTCAAGTCAAATTACATCGGTTTTAATTATTTTTATTGCTAAAGATTTATTATTTTGTTGTTAAAAAAAGCTATAAACACCTAGTGCTTGAGTGATGTTTTAATGATTTCTCATTTAAAATCGAACGAGTAGGTAGAAGAGGTAAAAGTGCAAGCGAGGCTATTTCTATGTAGCACGCATTAAAACGCATGTATTAGGCACGGGAAACACTATGTGTTTATAGCTTTTTTTAACAATCAAAAAATAAATTTTTAGCAATGCAAATATTCAAAACAGATATAATTTGACTCAAACTTTTAAAGGCGTTAAGCAGAATTGCTATTTTATTTCTTATTCAAAGGTTATTCGGGTTCAAAAATTGCAATTTTTCGATTTTTTGAAAGTTCAACCGCGTTTATCTCGAAAACTATGCATCCTACGAAAAAACTTGTAGGAACATTTTTTGGTTAAAATGACCCAAAAAATACCAAAAAACGTTTTGTTTTGCGAGAAATCGCTGTTATGTAATTCCTCAACTTCTTTGTTTATAACAATCTGATCGACATCCGGATCAACTGTTACCCAAAAAATTCGTGTTCTACGGGCCAAAATACATAAAAAAAACTTGGGTAAGTCCATCTGAATTAAGAAGGCCGTTGTACCCCCCTGGCGACAGGACTATCGTAAAAGTGCGTATTTTCTTAGTGCCATACATTTAATTTTTCCTGCATTTCTCTTTAAGCCGTCCTACATTATTTATTTTATTTAGCAGCAACTGTAATATCATGTTCGTTACCTATGATTATTCTGATATCGCTTGCATAATAGCCCAGGAGGTAGTGTCAAATTGGACCGGAGCATTTTAGCATGGCTGTTTTTTTTTTATTTAGTTAAGTGTTCCAAAGCTTATTAACAAATGATGTGTCAGCTGGCCCAAAACCGGGACATAAAATAAAAAAAGACCAGAAAAGTTAATAATAAAAATAATTTATAGTTTTATAAAAAAGGACTTTTTTAATACCATGTTATTATTATTTATACGACACAATATAAAAGAGTATTATAAATAAAATAATTTTTTAAATCAGAATGTCGTCAATTTTAAAAACAAAAAAGGTATGCTATCCACAAGACTCTAGACCATAATATGGATGTGAATCGTGAAGATAAATATTTGACATATAAAAAAAGACTAAAAAGACTAAGTTTTCACTCTAAATGGCATATAAAACAACATAATGCTATTCTACATCCCACCAGAATGAAAACAATTGGAAACTTCTCTGGTTACACCTCCGAGATTTCTACAATTTGCAAGCCATACGTATGCTGAGACTAAGGAAAATGAGGGAATTCTACAATTTACAATTCACGTCCCATCTGCTTGGTTCCCTTCGTATTTCAATGAGAGTAAACATGTAAATCAAAAATGAATAACCATTTTCAATTTCGTTGCAAAACGAAAATGCAGCCGAACCATATTGTAGTCCAATCAGAGAGTGCAGCAAGCACCTCTATCGGTTTCGAAACTTATTAGTCTCTCATCAGGAGGCACATAGGCTGCTCTCTCCGATCCAACCAAAACAAACCCCAGCATGATTTAATAATATGTAACTAATACAATTTCAGTTATATAACTCACAAATTTGACAACTTAAAACATCTTACTGATTGATGTTTCGTTAAAAAAAAATCTCAAAAATTTAATTCAAATGATACGACGCGACGACGTCTCAAAAAATATAATATTTGAAAACTTACGTATTTTTACACAATTACTACCACTTTACGGATTATTACCCATATCTGAACAGATAATTTAAAATTTTATAGGTGTGTCTTTAAAGCTTAAGATGTAATCTTTAAAATGATCTACGTTATTTTACTTTAGACGTAAAATAAACAACTTATTTTTGAGAAAGTTGAGAAAGATAAAAAATGTAATACCAAAACACAAAAATATCAGTTAAAAAAATTTTTGTCATCAACGTTTATACAGTATGTCTGCGTAACTTGAAACCTATTGAAAACTTTTTTATTATCAGTTTTAGGAAAAAAGGTTATTCATTATAAAATACTTTACATCATACAGAAACTAAAACACAACCATCAGATAGGTATCAAATTTTATTAATTTTATACCAGTTATCTCAAAAAACATGAATTTAAGTCAAGAGTAAATCACCTTTTATTTCACAATATCGAAAAGTGTTATTAATAATATAGTCCTGTCGCCAGGGGGGGTATAACGGCCTCCTTAATTCAGATGGACTTACCCAAGTTTTTTATGTATTTTGACCCGTAGAACACGAATTTTTTGGGTAACAGTTGATCCGGATGTCGATAAGATTGTTATAAGCAAAGAACTTGAGGAATTACATAACAGCGATTTCTTGCAAAACAAAACATATTTTTGTATTTTTTGGGTCATTCTAAGTAAATAATGTTCTTACAAGTTTTTTCGTAGGATGCATAGTTTTCGAGATAAACGCGGTTGAACTTTAAAAAAATCGAATAATTGCAATTTTTGAACCCGAACAACTTTTGATTAAAAAAGAAAATAGCAATTCTGCTTATCGTATTTGAAAGTTCAAGTGAAATTATATCGGTTTTGATTATTTGTATTGATTAATTAATCATTAGAAATTAATTTTTTTACTGTTAATCAAAGCTATAAATACATAGTGTTTGAGTGATGTTTTCAATGATCTCCCATTTAAAATCGAACGAGTAGGTAGAGCAGGTACAATTGCCAGCGAGGCTATTTCTACGTAGCATGCGTTAAAATGCATGTATTTCCACGAGAAACACTATGTGTTTATAGCTTATTTTAACAATAAAAAAATATATTTTTAGCAATGCAAGTAATTAAAACCGATATAATTTGGCTTGAACTTTCAAATACGGTAAGCAGAGTTGCTATTTTCTATTTTAATCAAAAGTTATTCGGGTTCAAA
Source organism: Diabrotica virgifera virgifera (assembly GCF_917563875.1). NCBI lineage: Eukaryota > Metazoa > Arthropoda > Insecta > Coleoptera > Chrysomelidae > Diabrotica > Diabrotica virgifera. Next base: position 69,115,227 of record NC_065443.1, on the reverse strand, counting down.
AATTGCAATTTTTCGATTTTTTTAAAGTTCAACCGCGTTTATCTCGAAAACTATGCATCATACGAAAAAACTTGTAAGAACATTATTTACTTAGAATGACCCAAAAAATACAAAAATATGTTTTGTTTTGCGAGAAATCGCTGTTATATAATTCCTCAAATTCTTTGTTTATAACAAACTTATCGACATCCGGATCAACTGTTACCCAAAAAATTCGTGTTCTACGGGTCAAAATACATAAAAAAATCTTGGGTAGGTCCATCTGAATAAAGGAGGCCGTTATACCTCCCCTGACGACAGGACTAATAGTTGTTTAGAATTAAAAACTATGTTTCAATATTCACTTACATCCTTCTAATTGAAACATTGTGAACTAAACTTACGTGCATAGAAATAGGCCCACCTAAAAATTTGGTCATATTTGATGTCTCGTATTTCCTAAACCTGTTGGCCAATTTAAGTGATTTTTTTTCTATGTTATAGCCTTATTCTTCAACAATATCGCTGTAATAATATTATTGCTAAACAGGTAAGTGTTATTTTATACCGGGTGTAACTATGATAGTGTGTTTTTTCCTCAAAGTTGGGAACACCCTGTGGGATATTCTAGCGTAAATAAAATATTGAAATTAAAACTCTACTGTAGCTTTAGGCTTTCTTAATATTTTTCTTTTTGATTCATTCGCTTATGTTGGATAATAAAAAAGTTAGGTATTTTAACAAATAGCAACGTTCTTCATCAATACAGGGTGTTTCTAAATAAGTGCGACAAACTTTAAGGGGTAATTCTGCATGAAAAAATAATGACCGTTAGGTATATAACCTTATGTTCGCAAATGCTTCGTTTCAGAAATACGGGATGTTGAATTTGTTCGTACAATCTGACAATTTATTTATTGCTCTAAAACCGCACGAGATATACAAATGAAATTAAGTAGGTTTTAATAGGTAATTATTACTCATTTTTTGGCATACAGTTAAGAATTGTATATGCACCATTGGCGTGCATACGGGTAATATGACCGGGTAATATGACCCGTATGCACGCCAATGGTGAATATAAAATTTTTAGTTGTATGTCAAATATGCGCAATAACTACCTCTTAAAACCCACCAAATTTCATTTGCATATCTCAACCGGTTTTAGAGCAGTAAGTAAATCGTCAGTTTGTAAAAAACAATTCAACATCCAGTATCTCGAAAACGAAGCATTTGCGGACATATGTTGATAAATGAAACGGTCATTATTTTTCATGCAGAATTTCCCCTTAAAGTTTGTCGCACTTATTTTGAAACACCCTGTGTTGATGAAGAACGTTGCTAGTTGTTAAAATACCTAACTTTTTTATTATCCAACATAAGCGAATGAATCAGAAAGTATAATGTTAAGAAACCCTAAGGCTATAGTTGAGTTTTAATTTCAATATTTTATATACGCTAGAATATTCCACAGGGTGTTCCGAACTTTGAGGAAAAAACACATTATCATTTTTACACCCGGTATAAAATAACACTTACCTATTTAGCAATAATATTATTACAGCAATATTGTTGAAGAATAGGGCTATAACATATTAAAAAAATCACTTAAATCGGCCAACAGATTTAGGAATCACGAGACTTCAAAAATGACCAAATTTTTAGGTGGGCCGATTTCTATGCACGTAAGTTTATAAAGGTACAACTGTTAAGCTAAATTCATATTTTTTACATGCCTCGTATAAAATTGGAAAAGTTTAATATCTGATGGTTGAGTTTTAGATTTTAGACTATGCAGAGCATTTTATAAAGGATTAGTTTTTTCGTAAAATTAATAATAAAAAAAGTTACCCATATGGTTCCTAGTTAGGCAGACATACTGTACCTATAAGAGCATAAAATATTTCAAATTTTTAAATTGTAATGCCATATTCGTATTCAGCATAATTAAAAACAAAATAAAAACATATTTTATCAAAGTACAATGATAATTTCAACGATATTTTTAAAACTATCTTTACAAAACAATTGCTATTGCTTAAACAATTAATAAACAATGAGTGGCTAAATCTATGAGTAGAACTATTTACCTTAGCATGTATATAAATTAACAAAAATAAATTTGGAAAAATTGTTTGAATTTTTCCGAAACAATGCCAATTTTCGTTCTCTATTGACTCCTCTAAATACCAAAGTAATAAAGCGTTGTGTTAAATCACGCAATTTTTTCTTTCATAATAATTTTCAGGCAGACATTAAATAATTGAAAAGGTTATCAACTATTCAGTGCTCATTAACTTTTTAATAAATTTTGTTCCTGAACATTTGCTTATTAACTTCTAAAATGAACGGAAAGGTTTTCATGCTTGTAATAAATAAAACAGTTATTTGAGAAAAGTTTGCAATTTTTTTTAATTAGAAGGATATATTTAGCATATAAAACTTTTTAGAACAATTTTCGATGTTTGAAATATAAAGGCCCTTTATCTTTGATTACTTATACTTCGTAAAATATTGATTAAGTTTAATATCTAACGGTTGCATCCTAGGTTTCAAGTAGTGCAGAGCTTTTTATAAAGAATAATAATTTTTTTCGTAAAAGTAATAAAAAAGTTTCCCATATCTTACCAACTTAAGGCCCGACGTCTATTCCTCGCGACATGACAGAGCTCCCCAATGTTATTTATGGCTGTCCAATGTCGTATGTTTCGTAGCCACGACATTTGTTTGCGACCAACACTTACCCTTAATAATTCCTTGGGTGTCCCAATGGGATCTCCTTCTCTCCCGGAATAGCTGACGTCTATATGAAACATTTTGAAACAACAGCCCTATTATCCTCTAATCTCAAACCCGCCTGCTGATTACCGTACGTTGGTGACACTTTTGTCATTTGGCCACATGGTAAAGGTACATTAAATCTCTTCCTCTCCCACCTGAATGGAATACATCCCAGTATTCAATTCACGATGGAAGTTGAGTCTGAAGCGTTTGTTTTTGCTATTCCTTGATGTAATTATTCAGAAAGAGCCACCTCACAGTTTTTCCTATTCCCACCCATTCCCATGGGTATTGATAACCCACCCATATAAACCGTTATCTCAATGCCCAGTCACATCATTACCCCGCCCAACTCAATTCAGTTATCAACACTCTTGTTTCTCGTTCCATAAGACTTAGCGACGACAATCACAGACCATCTAAAATCAATTCAATAGACTAAATAATCTTACAAAACGGCTACCACAAAATCCAAATCAAAAGGAGCATTCAAAAACATCTGAACCTTATTCCATTCAGTAAAGAAAACTTGCCACCCGATCAACAACCAAATCTTTCTACCTTTTTAAAGGTGTCACTGACAAGATCAGTAGAACTCTTAACCCTTTAAAGAGCAAAACCATCTTCACTATTCACTCCAAGTTGTCCAATCTCACCAAATCCGTAAAATACCAAATCCCCAATGAAGACTATGGTTTCAACGAGATACCTTGTTCCAGTTGCCCGAACATACATAGGACAGGATAAAGAGGGAGATATCTGTCCTAACGGCTCGCCGGTGGGAAGATGCTACCTCAAAACTGGACTACAGAGACGGAGGTAAATTCTGGCAAAAATTCAAAGTCCTAACAAAACAAAAAGTATCTCAACCATCCCATCTGTTGGTCAATAATCACATAGTCAATTCCCCAGAAGGGAAAGACGAAGCATTCAGAAATTCGCTTCAAAACAATTTTCAAACCCCAGATAACCCGAACTTTGATCGCATATTTAAATTCAACACAGAATACATTGTAAATGTTACTCTCAACCACTACATTCCAGTCTATGATCCTATCATGCACCCCCTCACAGACAGGGAAACGGAGAGGTTTTGCCAAATCGGCAAAAACAGCGCTCCCGGACCTGGTGGCATCAACCGAAGGTGCCTCAAAAAACTTCCAGAGAGTATCATTCCTCTTCTAACTAAAATATTCAATGCATGTCTCAAAAACAGCCACTTTCCTACTCCTTGGAAGGTGGCCAACACCATCATGCTTTTGAAAAAAGGCAAACCCCCAACCGACGTGGAATCCTATAGACCAATTTCATTAATCAATACTCTGGGTAAAGTTCTTGAGCTAATCCTAAAAGAGAGGCTCAATGACTTTCTCGAAAACCACAATATCATACCAAAATTCCAATACGGATTCCAGTCAGGTAAATCTACTAAACATGCATTAATAGATTTCACTACCAAAGTTACTCAAACCATCAACGATGGTTCATTCGCCATAGCCACATTTCTGGATGTGCAGAAGGCTTTCGACCAGGTCTGGCACGACGGGCTTGTCCGGAAACTTCTGGACATCGGGCTACCATTGCAATTTACCAAAATTGTACACTCCTACCTCCACAACCGTACTGTCAGAGTTAAAATAGGCGATCAAAGGTCCACCCCCTTCACTCCACAAGCTGGAGTTCCCCAGGGTTCACTCCTAGCACCGCTGTTGTACATCATCTACAACAGCGACATCACTAACCAAAATATCCCAGGTACTCGGCTGTTTCTCTATGCAGACGACACGACTCTGCTCTCAACAACCTCTCGATACAACCCAAGACTCCTCTTCAGAAGAGCCCAGGCTCTGTTGGACGGCGTCGGCGAATGGTGTTGTAAGTGGAGAGTCACGCTGAACGCGAACAAAACAACAACAATTGTGTTTCGCGCCCCTTCTGTGTCAAATAGAATCATACGCAATGAAGACGACCAATATCCACTGAGACTGTTGGGATAAAGGCTAGTTGTTAGCCCGACTGCGAACTATTTGGGAGTACTGTTTACCAGGACTCTCAACTGGGACGCAGATCTAAAGGCAACTTTAGATAGGGTAAGGAACAGGGCCAGACTTCTCAACGCTCTCTCGGGAAAAATTGGCAAGACACACAAGAAGACTCTCATTCACACTTAAAAGATCTTTATTCGACCCGTCATGGAGTACAAATCATGTATCTACTCTCTTTGTTCAAGACAAAAACAAGAGAGGTTGTTGAGAACAGAACGTAGAATCTTGCGTAGATGTAACTATGAGCACTGGCGATATCCCTCAAACGAAATCCATAACATCTCGAACACCCCCAAAATCACCGAGAGAATAAACTCTCTGAACAGGAACTTCACAATCAAAGTAATCAACGGCCCCCCTTCCGACACACAAGAATCTCTCAAATGTTCCTGTTCATCTTCCGGCCACGTACTCCACCGAAAGCCCAAACGCAAAAAGATTCATGTACCGTCCGCTCTAATGCAAACATGCATTGACGAACTCCCGGTGGAGTACGAAAACATCCTTGAGGCTACCCCGTTAGCCTACCGTACCCACCTCTAACATTTCCTCTTCCCTACCCCGAACAGGGAGAAGTTGGTTTTTTGCGGTTTCCCAACTTCATTGCACAATTATACCTGTTCGTCCCAAGAAAATAGCCGCAACTATTTTCTCCACTCGAACGCACTCTGTCCACGCTGCGCTCAAAGCCACCTCCTGACCGCCGACGAGGGACGCAGGTTCTCCTGTCGTTGTACAATGGTTTCTAGGGAGACTGGTCGAGAGCAAAGCACGGACAGTACACGTAAATGTCTATGGAACCAACAACAATCCATCAAACTTTCTTCTCTGTTGACTTCTTAGCCTTCTGGACACCACCGTCCGGTAACCCAGGATCCAAGAACACCAGGACACGGCGCCTGCCCCAGTGTATTTTTCGGACTGTTTGCTTTTGCTGGCAACACTATACATTCACCTCAAACCCTGAAGAGGACAAAATCCTAAACGGGGAAGCACATTGAACGCATTTCTTCTGAACATTATCCAGACAAGCAAATCAAACAATGTAGTAGTAGTAGTAGTAAGACCAGTTGCCACTCGACAATGAGGAGTAGGCAGTGCTGTTTGACCGTTCTCCTCTCTTGTTACTCAAGACACTAGTACGTCACGAGTGAGAGGGGTAGGCAGATTGAGATCCCGAACTCGAAAGGGACCATATCCTTCTTGATAATGGCTGCAAAATGGGTGCAGAATCGTCGAGTTTTAAATTATTTACTCGGTTCTTCCCGAGAACTTAGTAATTTTCATATAAAAATATCACACTTAGCATTGATCCATCCTGTAGCGGAGATTAAAGGAACGATTTTGGTTAGATAGTAGCAGTTTAAATTGAACAAAAGCTTGTCTTGCTGTTTGAAGCTGCTTTCTTGCGGCACGTCTAATTTAAGTATTATGTTTATTCGCGGTGTGTAAGCTAATCAAAATCCTGCCACTGTCTTAAATAATTCATATTGTCAATTGAAATTGTCAAATTGACATATATTTCATACATACTGTCATTGAAGAAGAAACATTATATGTTGCTCACAATATTGATATGATATGCAATTATTATATAAAAGTATATTTAATTAATTGTATTTTGCTTGCAGTACTGCATTTAAATAATTAATTTTATTTACTACTTACAATTGTTTACCTTTTAATAACATAACCTAAATCTTACTTTTTCTTCTTATAATTTTTTTGAGCTACGGCCTTGACAATTATCTAGCATCCAGGACAAATATGATTGGCCAATATAGTTAAAAGTACAAAAAAAGTTGCCGAGCTATGAAACCAGGTGTCGCTTTTCCAAACTTGCACGGTCCCAATATGGTATTAAGCCACAATTACTGGTGTAATGAAAAGTACATTGTTAAATAACTAATATTTGTCATATAATTAACATGTAAATTTCATTAAACCAATAATAATTGTAGCTTAATTAAATATAAACATAATACTTAAACTTGTCTTGCAGGTTCAGCATCATTCACCATCATTTCTAAGTATTTGAATGTGCCCACTTGCTCGATTGGAGGATTATCTATTTGCAGTTGTGCTCGTAAAAGTGCGTATTTTCTTAGTGCCATACATTTAATTTTTCCTGCATTTCTCTTTAAGCCGTCCTACATTATTTATTTTATTTAGCAGCAACTGTAATATCATGTTCGTTACCTATGATTATTCTGATATCGCTTGTATAATAGCCCAGGAGCTAGTGTCAAATTTGACCGTAGCATTTTAGCATGGCTGTTTTTTTTTATTTAGTTCCAAAGCTTATTAACAAATGATGTGTCAGCTGGCCAAAAAATCGGGACATAAAATAAAAACAGACCAAAAACGTTAATGAATAAAAATAAATATTATAATGTTGTTCTGAAGCTATTTCCTTGTGGCATTTTTATAATCAAATGAGTGAAAAATCATTTTAAAAGTCTTCTTGTAAAGCCTCTTTGACAAGGAATAGATTCCGAAACATCAGTCAAAGGATGGCAAGAGACTCGAATTGAATCAAAACGAAACGATTATTTTCTTTTATTTTTATAATTAACTGTTTTTCAATGGGAAATAAGCCTCAATTTCACCAAAAAAATTATTATTATAGTTTTACAAAAAAGAACTTTTTATAATACCATGTTTTTATTATTTATGCGACACAATATAGAAGAGTATTGTAAATAAAATTATTTTTCAAATCATAATGTCGTCAATTGTAAAAACAAAAAAGGTTTGCTATCCACTGGACCATATGGATGTGAATCGTGAAGATAAATATTTGACATATAAGTTCTAGGGTTTTTTTTTTTCATCTACTTTCATATTATATTTTCTTGCCTAAATGACCCGAAGTCGCGCCAGCTGACAGACATTTTCGTTTTAAAATAAATACTAACCACCAAAATAAATTCATAGAATCCGCGCTAAAATCACCGTAATAATTTGACACTACCTCCCAGACTATAACGATTGTTTTTATCAGGTATCAGTTGACGTTTACATTACAGTCAGAGGCACTTAAGCCTCTGCATAGACATTCTTCTCATAGAGGTTGAAAAGCAATGGAGACAAAATACACTCATATCGTACCCTCTTAAAATTTTGGTAAAAGAAGAATATAATGGTTTAAAACTTAAGGTAGCGGTAAATAAAATTGACTATATAGTTGATGTTAATTTTTATATATTTATGATGTTCCTTTATTTTTACACTTAATAAATACGTAGATACATAATATGTAAATAAAATTTTTGGTAGTTCTTTGATAGTTGGATATTTATGTTTATATAAAAGTTCCAGACTGTTCTTAAATTTTCCGTGTAAAGACCTATTAATCGTTAAAAAGTCACCCTATTCACAAGGAAACATAATTTCCCTTTATAATGATATATAACCAAGTGTTTTGATTCGAAATTCGTCGGGAAAACTCCATAAAAAATCTGCAAATGACATTGCGGTAAATTATAAAGACATGAAAATATTTTCCGAGATAAAATTTGTCCTAAAGGCGTCTGGATCCTCCTTGAACGCGTTTAATCTGAAATGGAATAAAAAGTGGAATGTTGACTTTAAATTAACTTTAGAAGTTAAGTACGAATGTTAAGTGAGGTTAAAGATAAATGGGGACCGATAGTCTGTTAGTTGGCCTAAAAGTGTTAAACTTAAGGGTTTAGCTATGGAATGCTACCTGGGGTACATTTGTACCCCAACAGTTTTAAAAGTTACACCTGGACTAGATTGCAATCCCTATCCCTAGTTTAAATTATCTCGAAAACAGCTACACGATTTTTATGTATATATTTTGATGTGGCCGACATTATGGTAGTATTTACATTGTCGTCAGATCTTCTATTTTTATATAAATCTAATAAACTTTTTTATTTAAAATAAAACACCCAGTATATTTTTTGCATTTTGAAGTTTTTAACAAATACTTATAGATACTTAAGAAATAATATTTATCTAATAATAAAACACTGAAAACGTTTGTTTTCTATACTTCCACAGAATTTATTATAACTAAGTGACTACAGCTGTTTCGGCAGAGTGCCTTTCTCAAATGATATAGTTTACAATGTGTTTGCCTTTTTAGGTCTTCAACTGAAGAGGTTGAGGAGTGGGGAGCTGTTTGTCTCGAGTTGGTCATTCAGAATTATATCTGTATTTTTCAGTTTATTAATTTCCATAGATTCTAAAAAAGATAGCTTGAGGCCTTTATTTTGAATATGCAGAATTTGAAACTCAGTTTCAAATTCTGCATATTCAAAATAAAGGCCATAAGCTATCTTTTTTAGAATCTATGGAAATTAATAAACTGAAAAATACAGATATAATTCTGAATGACCAACTCGAGACAAACAGCTCCCCACTCCTCAACCTCTTCAGTTGAAGACTTAAAAAGGCAAACACATTGTAAACTATATCACTTGAGAAAGGCACTCTGCCGAAACAGCTGTAGTCACTTAGTTATAATAAATTCTGTGGAAGTATAGAAAACAAACGTCTTCAGTGTTTTATTATTAGATAAAATGAACTTCCATCAAGTAACGGTCGAATCCATCAATAATAATATTTATGTTCCCTATATCTAAATTCCATAATTTAGGAGTTATTACTACGTTTACATTATCTTCGCCGCAGTTAAAATAATACATTTATTAGATAAATAAACTTATTGAATTTGAGTCATTTATAGCAATAGGGAATTTTGCTTAAAAATTTTATATTCGAAAAAAGTGCTATAAATCACAACCGAACATAATTTCAAATACTTATATACCAAAGAAAAAAGTTTTTTTGGCCCCTAAAAACGATTAAAATTGAGAGAGAATTCAAATTGTAGCAGCCCTCATTTGACGTGACGTCACATTAAAGGTCTATGGAAAAAACAAATAAAATAACTCTTAAACTAATAAATGGATCGGTATCAAATTTTGAGGATTTGTTAAGTACCCCAATACCCAACTTTGGGTGAAACACTAAAGTTCTAAGGTAGTTTTAATAAAAGTTATTAACTAATAACGATTTTCCCTTATTTTTCAGTTTTCGTAGCAACAAATTAACTTTTTAACTTTCAAAAATCGGCATTTTGAAGGTCTTTCAATGTTTTAAAAAATTAAATTTTGTAATTTTATATCAAACATTTAGCTTTTGAATGGTGTGCAAAAAATCGAAAAAATAGCGATTTTTGCACTAAATTGTTAATAAAAAAACGGACGCGAACTCTAGGCAGGAAACAGGTAGGTTTTCTTCCTATAGGTCTACAATAACTAAAAAAGTAGCTAGCTGTCTGGATCTTTGAGTGTCCCGAGAAAATACTTATTTTTCTGGAATATAAAGGATTTTCCCATCATTATTTAAACTGAAAATTAAATTCAATATAAACATACTTTAAACGCTTAGTATTTCGGGAACTAGCAATATTTGAATAAGTCGCGCAGTATTCTAATAGACTCCTTGGCAGTATGACAGGTTGTCTCGTCCTGGTGAAACCATTGTTGATTTTAAGCTTGGACCGTTTTCGTGACCTTTTTCGTATGCCCGAAAATAGTACTCCACCATAAAAAATTTTTCTGCAAAACAGAACCATTTCGAAGCATTTAACATTATCACGACATTCACATACCTTATAACAACGGTTGGAAACCACTCAGTACGTTTCGGCGTCTGACATACAAATTTGAGGCATACGAATTTCAGTACTGTTTATATTGCCGCATACCGTATTAATGAATCACCATGTTTATGTATGTATACATCCATAGAAGATATTGATATATTCTGTATTAATTAATGCACTCGAATCAACTGCCACAGGTATGTGGTTCTATTGTGAATAATTACTGGTCCTTAAATATATCCCATGTATACGTCATACTAGAAGTATAACAAGTCAATCAGATTCTAGTTAATAGAATGGGAAACTAAACCTTTTATCTATCAATAAGCCAATAATAATCAAAAAGTTGGTATAATTAGTTTAATGGATTATTATTTAAAAAAATATCTATTAGATATTGACAACAAAGCATAATGACGTTTTAATCTATTTTGTATTCTACATTGAACAAAACTTAATATCAATTTTCAAAATGAATTTCAGCTGTATATTGAACTACATAAAGCTTTTGTAAATTTCATTATTATTTACCAATATGGCAGATTTTGATATACCTAATTTCAGAATTATTTACTAAATATAAAAGCAATAAATACATCAAAAATATTATTTGTTAGTCTATTATACATATAAACAACTAGTTTATAGTCCGTGGGCTGATAAAATAAATATTTATAATAGACTATAAAATATTTAAAAAAATTAAAAATAAAAATGTATACCATTTGTATTCAGTTGCAATTCGACTCCAAAACTGTCTTAATTTTTTTAGAGAACGCCACCAGCACTCTTGTCGACGATTTCGTCTCTTTTTAGTGGCTCAGCAGAGAATGCATAGGTTGCTACCACTGAATCAAGCGTGTGATTAAATTGGGTGATTAAATCACCCAGTCTATTAGTCCCGAATTGTGACTAACGTGATGGTAGTAGGTGCCTAGCGGCATCTGCTAGATACAAGTCAAAGCTTTCAACTTAATAAAATATTTAAAAATATTTTAAAAAATATCAAATTGAAAACTTATTGGACCATTTTCCTGGTAACATCTCCACGGCTTCTACAATTTGCAAGTCAGATGGATGCTGAAGCAAAGAAGACACTAATATTTTAGGTGATTTAAGCTTGGTTTAGTGATAGCAATCTATGCATTCTCTGATGAACTACTAAAAAGGGGCGAAATCGTCGATAAGAGTGCTGGTTGCGCTCTCTGAACTAAGAAAAATTAAGACAATTTTGGCTTCGCATTGCCACTGAATAAAAATGGTATACATTTTTATTTTTCTATTGGTATTACTCCTATTGAGTACCATATTCCCATTTTCTGTTGGAATTTACCACGCTGAACAGACGAGTTTTGAATAGCAAATTTTAGAATTCCCTCGTGTCTTCTTTGCTTCAGCATCTATCTGGCTTGCAAATTGTAGAAGCCGTGGAGGTGTTTTCCGAAAAACGGTCCAACAAATTTTCAATTTGATATTATTTTAAATATTTTTAAATATTTTATTAAGTTGAAACTTTGACTTTTATAAAATATTTATTTAATTAATGGAATCAATATAGAACGAAATTATTGCATTATTTCGGAAAAAGCTTATATTTTTCTAAAAGTTTTTTTGTTAGTTTATATACATGTTAAGGTAAAAAGTTCTACTCACAGATTTAGCCACTAATTATTGTTTATTAATTGTTTAAACAATAACAATTATTTTGTATAAATAATTTTAAAAATATCGTTGAATTCATCATTTTACTTTGATAAAATATGTTTCTATTTTGTTTTTGATTATGATGAATCCGAATATGGCATTACAATATGAAAATTCAAAAATTTTAAGCTCTTATAGGTACAGTTACGGTCATTGAATAGTTTACAGGCTTATTTATCTAGGAGCCGATTTTTTAAAATTTTATCTCGTTTAAACGCACCTTTTACGTCAAAGTGACGTTACCAGTGGTGTACCTAGAATAGGTCGATTAAAATTAAAAAATCAAAATAATATAAAAATAATTTTATAAAATTTAACAAAAATACCAAGGGCCATTAGTTGTCGAGATAATAAGCTAAATAAAAAATGATAACCAAATGGAAAGCATACAAAGAAGATTTTTGGAGGAGTTTGATATCGTTTTATTTTATTTTTCAACACTCGAAATTTTTGACAAGTATTGACTTTTTGATATTTTTTGAATTTGACATTTATCAGATCCGTACGACACTGCAATTTTACAGTATTACAATATAAAAATTAAGGTGTAAACTCTTCAGTGATCGTAACTGTACAGTATGTCTGCGTAACTAGGAACCATATGGGAAACTTTTTTATTATCAATTTTACGAAAAATCGTTATTCATTATAAAATGCTCTGCATAGTCTAAAATCTAAAAATCAACCATCAGATATCAAACTTTTTCAATTTTATACGAGGTATGTCAAAAATATGAATTTCGTTCAAAATAAAGTACCTTTATATTTAGTCCTGTCGCCAGGGGGGGTACAACGGCCTTCTTAATTCAGATGGACTTACCCAAGTTTTTTTTATGTATTTTGACCCGTAGAACACGAATTTTTTGGGTAACAGTTGATCCGGATGTCGATAAGATTGTTATAAACAAAGAAGTTGAGGAATTACATAACAGCGATTTCTCGCAAAACAAAACATTTTTTTGTATTTTTTGGGTCATTCTAACCAAAAAATGTTCCTACAAGTTTTTTCGTAGGATGCATAGTTTTCGAGATAAACGCGGTTGAACTTTCAAAAAATGGAAAAATTGCAATTTTTGAACCCGAATAACGTTTGAATAAAAAATAAAATAGCAATTCTGCTTACCGCCTTTAAAAGTTTTAGTCAAATTATATCTGTTTTGAATATTTGCATTGCTAAAAATTTATTTTTTGATTGTTAAAAAAAGCTATAAACACATACTGTTTCCCGTGCCTAATACATGCGTTTTAATGCATGCTACTTAGAAATAGCCCCGCTTGCACTTTTACCTCCTCTACGTACTCGTTTGATTTTAAATGAGAAATCATTGAAACATCACTCAAGCACTAGGTGTTTATAGCTTTGTTTTAACAATAAAATAATACATTTTTGGCAATACAAATAATTAAAACCGATATAATTTGACTTGAACTTTCAAATGCGGTAAGCAGAATTGCTATTTTATTTTTCAATCAAAAGTTTTTCGGGTTCAAAAATTCCAATTTTTCGATTTTCTGAAAGTTCAACCGCGTATATCTCGAAAACTATGCATCCTACGAAAAAATTTGTAGGAACATTTTTCGGTTAAAATGGACCAAAAAATACAAAAAAATGTTTTGTTTTGCGAGAAGTCGCTGTTATGTGATTCCTCAACTTCTTGGTTTATAACAATCTTATCGACATCCGGATCAACTGTTACCCAAAAAATTCGTGTTCTACAGGTCAAAATACATAAAAGAAACTTGGGTAAGTCCATCTGAATACAGGAGGCCGTTGTACCCCCCCTGGCGACAGGACTAATTTCTGAACATCAAAAATTGTTATTATGAAAAGTTGTTTGGAATCAAAAATGATGTGGTAATTTGCAATTACATCCTTTTAATTGAAAACAAAATTTGCAAAGTTCTCTCAAATTACGGATACCCAACATCATTTTATTAAAATAATGATAACTATTTTATTATCTATTTTACGAAAAAAAAAGTTATACTTTATAAAATGCTCTAACGGGTCTAAAATTTAAGATGCAATGATCAGATATAATTTGTTTTCAATTTAATATGAGTTCAAAATGTCAAAAAATAGATGAGGAGATGTCAAAAAATATGAATTTCGCTCTAGAGTTAAGTACTTTTATAGTTCACAATATTTCAAATAGAAGGATGTAATGGAATATTGAAACATAATTTTTTAGGAAACCTCCTCCTTCGGAGTCGGGTTCTTTCGCCAAAATATGAAAATGAACTCTAGTAGTTTTTAGGCAATACACTTTCAAGCAATATTATCGATAATTTTGATGCACTTGTGTAAACACCCCCGAAAATTTTTGATAATTTCCCGTTGTTAATCATTACGTCAGATTCCCTTCATTACTACGCAAAAATGAACATTCAGTGAAATTAATGACAATAATTAATGTTTTACAACACAGAGAACACCAAGAAACAGGTTTAGCAAATATTCAGCTGAAGATATCAATAAAATATTAATTAAAATGATTAAGAGAGACAGTTTTATTCATGAAATAATCTTACCGAATTACTCTCGAGCTCTTAAATTATCGATTTGTTTTGCCCTCGTGACACTTTGACATCATTTCTGCCAAAGTGTCACACGGGATACAAATCGATAATTTTAGAAATCTCGTGTAATTATTACTGCTGAAAATCCTTTATAAAAGGTATATAATTTTACTAATCCCTTCAATTATTAGGTATATAATCCCTTCAAGGGCTACATCAAAATATAACGTTTTTGATATACAGATATCATCGATCTCCAATGATGGATGGATTCCTAATGAATGGACTGATCCATATGATCAGCATCGCAGGTGGTGTGGGGGAGTCATGCGATGCCTAAGGGCCATATCTCTAACAATTTCATCCATCATTTGGAATTATAACACTGGTAAACACATAGTTTGCTGCCGCAAATTTTGTTAATGTTTCTAGGTAATTTGGGTCTGCTGAATCCAAAAATGCCACCAGATTTGCTCCATCAGATCGCTTTCAGAAAATACGAAAACAGATTATATTTCTAACATATAGGGTAATTTAACGCAGCACTACCTACATATATGTAGTGATGCTACCCATGAAATAAACAAAACACGGATAAAAAGTAAGATATTTATTGTACAACAATATACTTACAAAAATCATGACACATATCTGCCAAAAAAACTTAACTTTCCATCTAACCTTACCAGCGTCGCAGCAAAAAATGCCATTATTCGGCATCACCTAAAAACTTCCTTTTATATGATTTTCTTGCAAAGACTTTAAAAGGACGGTCCCTTTAAAGACTCCAGCAGTAATCTGCCATCATGTGATTGCCCCATCTCCCCTGATACCTCTCTTCCATCGTTTTGATATCTTGGTGGAAGCGTTCCCCTTGTTCCTCACTAAGGTCACCATGATTTTCTGGGAAACGGTCTAAATGGCTGTAGAGGTATTTTAATTCTCATATGACAACCGTGTTTGCTAAAGTTGTTGAGCATTTCTTCCATTCTAATACCCAATTGGTATACTTCAATATTTGTTGCCATTATGTAGAAGGACACACTTTAAACTTCGTTTGGAATTGTCGAAAAAAAGATGCCAGTGATCTGGTGTATACTCCGATACACCCATTTCTTCTAACAGTCCTTTAATATTGTTATAAAAAACCATATCATCTTGCTGAGAAAAAAGGCAAAACATCTTTTTCTCTATTACGGTAGTATGTAATTTTGGTGTCTGGGTGAAGAACATTTCTTTGTTTTAGTCTGGAGGCAAGCAACTCAGAAGAATCCTTTGGAAGGTTCAAAGCTCTGATAAGATCGCTTAGCTCTTCCTGAATAAAGCGCTCAAGGCGTGTTGAATCCCCTTCAAAATCACTGTCGTCTTCCCAAATCTATTAGTCTGTAGTTCGTCAGATAACATTTCGACATTATCCTCTGGTAACGTAAGTAGACTGCTAAATATTGGAATGGGTATCTGCTCAAGCTGACGTGGAATTGGTCTTATTGCTGAATCCAGGTTAGGATGGTCTTTGATGAATCGTTAAAATGATTTTTTGGTTCTCTCCATACCATTGGAACACAAAACTTTAAACATTTTCGTTGTCCTTTCTTCCACTGTCGCAAGTTTTCAAGACAAGTTTTACACACTACATGTGGAGCCCAGGATTTATCTTGATCTCCTAAATGAACACCAAAATAGGCTTGATATGTCCTTTTGTCCATTTGCCCATTTGTCTTAAAAATTGTCAAGTTTGTTTATAAACATATTGCAATTATAGTGGTGGAATATACAGAAATGTAAGAATATTTAAGTATTTGATTAGTATGATATATCTCGAAAACTAGAGCTGATACAAAGAAAAGGTTTGTATTTTTGGAATCAGCACAGATGAATTAACTAAAATTAGCTGATTTTTGTCGCCAGCAAGACAAAAAATTTTTTTGTTGGGCTGTGTAATTAATAATGAAAATTTAATACCTTTCCATAACATTTAAATGGATTATAACCAAGTATTTTTGTTGGCTCTGCATGTTATTGACCTGTAAGTATAACCAACTTTGCTTTTTAGCCTTGGCCAAAATTTAAATTGTTACGTTTGTATTTACTAAAATGGTTATATTTTCTTTTAGGTACCAGCACTGATGATGATATTTTATAATATCGAAAACATTCTGTGATTTAGTGTAGCCCTTAAAGTTATTTTAATAAAATTATATAGCTTTTATAACGGATTTTCAATAAAAGTTTTTGTGATTAATGGTATACAGCCAGCTACAGGAAAATTCTTTCGTTGTGGATTTTACAAGTATAAATAAATAGGTAAATAAAAAGGTAATAAACTTATTATAGATGTAGGAGTCGCTAATGATATATAATGGACAACTGCGTGGATTAAGGAAAAACTAAATAAATTTAATTGCGTGTGAATATCGTCTGTATGGCGTGTTACTGTCATAACATGTTAAGCTGGCAAGGTACTGCAAATAACATAATATGATCGTCTAACACAGGGGTTCCCAAACTTTCTTGTACCACGCCCCCTTTTGTTGAAATGAAAGCTTCTCGCGCCCCCCCCCCCCTTTACAATAAATTGTATGGCAGGAACAAAAGAAAAACCAATAAGTATTAGCTTAAAAACAAAACATTTATTTATTCTGCCATAAGATACAACAATATCCGTTTCCATAAAATACAAAAATTATTAATAAAAGAAAAATAAATTAGGTTGGATAGTGAGATGGATGTGCTTGCATTATATTTTCTACTATGCCTATTCGTGGCTGAGTTTTAGTAAGTGCACAGCACAAGTCATTAGCAACATCAAGTTTATTCCGATACTTTGTTTTAATTGCCACAAATGTTGAAAATCGCACAAATAGTTACTTGAAAAAGGCAAATATAAATGAAGAGTATCCCGTGATACACTAAGATACACTTTCATTTTAAAACATTTTAACCAAAATGAAGGTTTGTCCATTATAACAAAGTATTTGGCAGAGCAATCATGCAAAAAATCATTTGGATTTATTTGCAATAAAGCATCTTCTTGAAGTGATTCAGGCAGGGAGTCTATGTTGACATGGAATGGATCAGTTGACATTCTGTAAATAAAATTGTCACAAGTGTTTGGGAAGTATTTCTGGAACTCTTCAATTAGGCTCTCCAAATGTTTTGATATTTGGATTTTCAAACTTGATCCTTCATAAATGTTCTTGAAGCATGTTTCTTCTGAGGTTGGCTCTACTTTGGAGAAATTTGAATAATTTCAGGGGTTTGCTGATATTTTACGCCTCCAAAGTTGAGTAACTAAGCCTCCATCACAATGAGTAACTACTATATTTGAGTCTCCACCCTGCAGTTTTAGGTTAAGGCTGTTCAACGAGTCAAAGATGTGTGACAAATAAGGCATTGGGTCTATTGAATAAAAAGAAGTAAGTAAAAAGAACTTACAAGTATTTAAGTATTTACTTAATAGTAATTGAATAAAGTCATTTCTTTAATGCTTTATTTAATTACTATTAAGTAAATACTTAAATACGAGGAAATAAAAGCAAATACTTTTTTTTATTCAATAGGCCCAATATTACTTGGGTATAATGTTTTTTGACGGCCATGTTTAGCTCATTTCGCTTTTGATGTTCCAAGGTGATTACTTCATCTCCAAGGTCAAATAATCTTGCCAGCATGTTTCCTTTTGAGAGCTATCGTACTTCTGTATGAAGTAGCAGTGTTTTGTGATCACTTTCTAAATCTTCACAAAGAGTTTTAAACAGTCGAGTATTCAACGCACTTCTTTTTTATGTACTTCACTACTTTAATACACAACTTTAAGACAGCCATAAGTTCATTTGGAAGGGTTTGTGCTGCCAAGGCTTATCGATGTATAAAACAATGTATCCCAATTTTTCTCTATTACTAATTGTAAATAGCCTCATCGAAAACCAAGAATTGAAGGTGCGCCATGTGTACATAAACTGATAAGTTTTTGCCAAGAGAGTTCATGTTTGTCAAAAAAATCTCACACTACTTTCATAACATTAATAACTTTTGTCGTGGTCTCCAACTCTGTAGAAAAAGTAGCTCCTCTTTAATTCTTTCGTTTTGAATATACCGAACATAAACAATTAACTGATAACGTTGTGCTATGTCAGTACTCTCGTCTAGCTGAATAGCAAAAAATGGTGATTATTTTACTGCATCAACTACCTGGTGTTGTATGTCTTCGATCATATCATCAACGCTGCGTTTCACAGTGTTGTCAAAAAGAGGTATTTGAGATAACTTTTACTTACTCTGCGTTGCCAGACACAATTTAACGAGCGGTTAACTAAATTTTATTTAATGTTCAACTTGTCTCGCGCCCCCCTGATATGTCCTCACGCCCCCCAGGGGGGGCTCGCCCCCCCAGTTTAGGAACTCCTGGTCTAACAGAATTATGTCTCATTTTTATATTGCTTGCATGACGCAGTTATCTTGTTTTGATAATTTATTATTAAGAATAAAGGATGCTTTACTTAAATCGTGTCGTTTTCTGTCGGTATGTGTGTCTGCACATCAGTACAATGTGTCCTGAAAGAAAACCCCTATAGTCCAATCAGGATTTACACATATCGGAAAAGTCTAGGGATATTTTTAAAAAGAGACGTAATTCCTTCTTCAATTATTTTAAATAAATAAAAATGGATTTGTAGTGATCAGTAGCATCTAATATACAACAAAATTTGTTGAAGTGTCAAAAATATCGACAAGTACAATTAAAAAATAGGTCATCACAAAAAAACAAAATTAATACACAATAAGGAGATCATCGTGATTTATTAATACATTTATATCTTTCATAGGCAATAGTATATTGTAAAATAAGAGAGAGAAAAGACATATTTCTCACGAGCGCAGAATCAAGCGAGAGAGAAATGTGTAATTTTCTCTCGTGTTGTACACTGTACTTTTTCTATGGATGCGTTTTTGTCAATAGTTCAAACTTCAAAATTAAATAATTTAGGTGCTTTTAAGTAAGTATATTATATGCCTAAATTGAAATAAAGTACATATATACACATGGGTATTTAATATTCTTAATATTTATATAATTTATTTATTTAAAATTATAATTCACAGTTGAACAGTCTTAAAAATAATTTTTGATAAGTTGTTTGACATTTTGTTTGACAAAAATAATTGTGTTTGTATTGTGCACGTTACCATGGAAATGGCGATCGTATGTACGTAAACCGGCGGTGAACCCGTGAGAAAAAATATTTCGCACTGCAATGACCGACTTTTCTCATCATCATCATCATCATCCAGCCTTCTGCATCCAAAGTTGAACATAGGCCTCCCCTAATTTCTTCCAATTTTGTCGGTCTTGGGCTCTCTGCAACCAATTCCCAGCAATCCTTTTGACGTCGTCTGTCCATCGTGTAGGTGGTCTACCTCTACTTCTTCTTTCTTCTCTTGGACTCCACACTGTAATTTTTTGGGTCCACCTCCCGTCCTTCATTCTGGCTACATGGCCCGCCAAATTCCACTTCAGCCATGCTACTCGCTCTATGACATCTGTGACGCCTGTCCTTCTGATTTCTTCGTTTCTGATCCTCTCTCTGAGAGTCAGTCCAAGTAGTGACCGTTCCATTCTTCTTTGGGCCACTCTAAGTTTCGTTGCTGTGGCCTGGGTTAACGATAATGTTTCAGCGCCGTAAGTCATGACTGGAAGCACACATTGGTTGAACGTCTTCCTTTTCAAATAATTTGGCAAGTTGCTCTTGAAGATGTCTGATAGAGCTCCATATGCGGCCCATGCTAAGGTAATCCTTCTCTGTAATTCAGCAGTTTGATGGTCCCTGGCAATTTGGATTTCATGCCCTAAGTATTTATATTTATGGACCAATGCTATTTCGTTGACGTCGACTTTTGGATTTTCGCTTGGAATTTCGCTATTTTGATTTTCACACAATACATGACAAACCTGGTACCAAGCGAAAATCCAAAAAATTCAAAAGTCGACTTTTCTCACTGCCTGAGAAATTGTTCGTTTTGAATGTATGTGAGTAGTGAGAGAAGTTGTACATTGTATAGCATCCATAGAAAAAATAAAATTGTCGACCCAGTTGAGTTACGTTTGCCCATTCTTCTGTCAGACGTTCTGGGAAATGAAACGGCGTGTATACATTAAGAGCCACCATACTAGACACAGGAACATTGAGCTATTGCAGTCCTGGACCCTTTATTTGTTGCAATGTTTATTATTATGTCAAGTGACGTAGTGACGTTTAGAACCATAGAGTTATATATTAGCATAGGGAGAGTGTCATTCAGAGCGAAGTGACGACACCATCTTTTTTATTTGGATTAGTGCTGTTTCACTCTTACGCATAGTAAAGCTGCGACAGTTGTCCTCCCCTTCCGTACCTATACTCACACTTAATGTCATCTTAGTTTTTCGATACAATGTGTTAAAAAGAGATGCCGCAAACCAGTCCCTGAGATTTTGTCGTCAGGAAGCTCGGAAGGTAGGCTCACTCTATGTTAATATATACCTCTATGTTTAGAACGTCCGAAAATGTATAGAAAATGAACATTACCATATAGTCCAGAAAGCCACTGCGCATCCGCTAGGTAAAATATTCTAATTCGGATTTTTTGCACAATCTTACTCAAAAAAGACTCCTTTTAACAAATTTGCATGTTGCAAGGACCAAAAGGTGGTCAAAAATTTTTTAAACGTTTTTTTTTTTTTGTTTTTTTCCTAAAATTATTTTTTTTGCATGGAAAAAAGTTTTTTTAGTTTTTTTGGATCAATCCAAACAGAAAAGGTCTTTAGTGACTTTTCTCTAAAAATTATAGTTTTTTTGTTTTTTAATTGCTAATCAAGCGTGCGCGACACTATTTTCCACCGACAGTATGGTGCAAATGAAAGGGATAAATTCGTTACTTCGTAAACCGGCGACTTTAAGGAAAAATCCCGAAACAGGTCGATTTTTATTTTTAAGTTATGATATTGTGGCATATATGGTATACTAGTGACGTCATCCATCTGGACGTGATGACGTAATCGATGATTTTTTTAAATGAGAATAGGGGTCGTGTGCTAGCTCGTTTGAAAGGTTCTTCAATTCTCTATTCAGTAATATAAACATTTACACAATTATTTATACACGGTGTCCAAAAAATTTTTATTAAATTAAATTATTTGGCAAAAAAAGAAGTAGAGGGACACCCTGTATAAATAATTATGTAAATGTTTACATTACTGAATAGAATATTGAAGAACCTTTCAAATGAGCTACCACACGACCCCTATTCTCATTTAAAAAAATCATCGATTACGTCATCACGCCCAGACGGATGACGTCACTAGTATACGATATACGCCACAATATCATAACTTAAAAATAAAAATCGACCTGTTTCGGGATTTTTCCTTAAAGTCGCCGGTTTACGAAATAGCGAATTTATTCCTTTCATTTGCACCATACTCTCGGTGGAAAATAGTGTCGCGCACGCTTGATTACCAATTAAAAAACAAAGGAGTTTTGAATATTGTATTGAAAAAAACTCTTCGGGATTCCATCAATCGATGTTTAAGGAATATCTACCTACCTTGGTAACATTCAAATTTTCAGTTTTTCACATAGTTCTTGAGGGTTAAAAATGGCCGATTTCACAATTTTTCAATTTTTAATCGCTTATATGTCAAAAACTATCATTTTTAGAGAAAAGTCACTAAAGACCTTTTCTGTTTGGAATGATCCAAAAAACCTAAAAAAACTTTTTTCCATGCAAAAAAAATAATTTTAGGAAAAAAACAAAAAAAAAACGTTTAAAAAATTTTTGACCACCTTTTGGTACTGGCAATATGCAAATTTGTTAAAAGGAGTCCTTTTTGAGTAAGATTGTGCAAAAAATCCGAATTAGAATATTTTCCCAAGCGGATGCGCAGTGGCTTTCTGGACTAATAGAAAGTTGACATATATAATAGATCAGCTGTATTAAATCCAACTGATCTAATTTTGACGTTTATAGTAGTTGTCATTTTGTTAAAGTTGTAAAAGTTTTAATGATTCTTGGTATTTGAATAAAGTTATTTTAAAACAGAATAACAATACTATTAACTAATGTATTTTTTGTATCGAAAAACAATTATTTTGAATAGCTTCTTGACAGTAACATGACAGGGATGAAAGTCACATCTGAGAACCGACCGGATGAGCCCATAAGCATAGCAATTAGGTGCCTACCAATGTGTCTAGTACGGTGGCTCTTACTGTATGTTACCCGTATGTGGAGTAATTCGTAGTTGAAGCAAGTCTCATACATGGTCGATAGGATTCAGGTCGTGGGATTGTGCTGGCCAAGGAATCACATTGGTAAGCCAGTCTATCATTGGGCGTGCGATATTTGGATGAGCTTTATCAAGCATGAGGGGAAGTTTTGACCAACCCCATCAGCAAATGCATGAACGATAGGTTGTAGAATGGTGTCGAGGTGATGCTGAGCCTGTAAGGAATCAGTTTGAAAAAACGAGGTCCGTTCTGGAACCGACTTTTATTCAACTCATACCTTTACTATACCACATCAGTGTGTGTAAACGTTCTGAACATATTTTAATCATTTTAGATTCTTGACATCCATCTACTCTTGCAGCACGAATGCCTCAGGAGATAGGTGGACATCTCAATGGCCTTCGATTGTAGAGATTGACTTAAGTTGAGCTGGTGAGCCGCTATAGAATTCAGGTGCTGTAATTGTTGGTCGCATTTTAGCGGTTAACACTAAAAATCGGTCTTGAGCTAAAATTTTAGCGCGCTCACCTCCTAGATGACATTCGGCTGGACTTCCAGTGTCGCAAAAACGCTGCCACAATTGACTTGTAACACTTTGGGAGACAGCTACATTAGTTTGCCGCATTCCACTAGAAGCTCTATTTATCTCATGTAAAGTTAAATGAAATCGTTCCGTGATAAAAAACAGTATTTTCAATGCATTAGGTAAATAAGAACTTTATAGCATGAACAAAATTGAAACTAGCAGATTATTTGCTGCAGTATGGAACCTATAGTTTTTTCCTCTACTGTAAAAAGATTTGCCAAATATTCGTTATCACTTTTGCCGTTAGGTTTTACGCACAAAAATCTACAGGATGAGCAACTGTACCGGGTGTCCAATAAGAATGGCTCTCGGTCATATCTCAGGAACCGCTTATAGTACAGCTTTGAGAAAAAAATATTTTTAACAAAAGTTGCCTCGGGAAAAGCCTGGAAATGATTTTCATAATTGTAGGTCCACCGCTAGAGGACGTAATTGAATATCAAAAATTAAAAAATCTAAATTTTACAAAATTTACCTAATAAAAAGGCACTGGAAATCCAACCATCGTATTCTTCACAAAATTCTGCGCATATTTGATTTCACAAGTTTAGGTCTACCTTTGCAAATGAAAGGTGGGGGTGAGTGGGAAGTTTCTTATGAAAAAATGGCTGTAAGTCCGGTTTTGCTAAATCGAAATTTGCAAACTTGGTCTTGTTAAAAACAGATCTTTTTCGTCAATGTAAGAGTTTTATTTTCGAAATAGCCTAATATGTAATATGCCAGATAGTAGGCGTTATTTAGTTACTTTCGGAAATCTAGTTTTCTTTGGAGAATGTTAAATACAAGTATTATTTTTAATTCTGTATAACAAGGTTAGACCAAATTAGCAACATAATACCGAAAACCGCATGTCGATATCTTTTTTCTATCTCTAGATATCTTAAGAAACGTGTAAATTTTAAACAACTGTTAATGTCACCGGTAAACGCAGTTAAGGAAAAGTAGTGTGCTATGGGAAAAACAAAGAAACATTTTCCAGATGTAAACGTATATAATTAATTAAAACAACAATAAGACAAACAACACTATTAACTATAACAAAGAAGTAAAGCAACTACTTACTTAGTGATGACTTAAATGTTCAAATTGTTGCCCATCATTTTCGATGCAAGCATTTACTCTTTCAAGAGTAGATTGAACAGCAGACTCAATTTCTGCTGTTTCGTATTCTCTAGATTCTAGATCATGTTTTCTCGAGTAGTGGGCCTAGCGGCAAAAAAAGTCTTTAATCCGTCCCCATAAATAAAAGTCTAAAACAGTTAAATCTGTTGCTATTCAATCTACTCTTCAAAGAGTAAATGCTTGCATTGAAAATGATGGGCAACAATTTGAACATTTAGGCAGTCACTAAGACTAAGTAAGTAGTTGCTTTTATTTTTTACAACAGCTGCTCTTATATTTTATAGTGTTGTTTGTTTTATTATTGTTTTAATTAATTTTAATGTTTATTTGTTTTTTCCATAGCACACTACTTTTCCTTAACCTCGTTTACCGGTGATAGTAACAGTTATGTTTAAAATTTACACATTTTTTAAGATATCTCGAGATAGAAAAAAGATATCGACATGCGGTTTTCGTTATTATGTTTATAATTTTGTCTAATTTTGCAATACAGGATTAAAAATGCATACTTGTATTTAATATTATCGAAAGAAAACTAGATTTCTAAAAAGATTTGAATAACGCCTCCTATCTTGCATATTATTTATTAGGCTATTTCGAAAATAAGACAATTACATTGACGAAAAAGAGCTGTTTTCTAGCAGACCAAGTATGCAAAATTCGATTTAGCAGAACTAGACTTACAGCCATTTTTTCATAAGAAGGTTCCCACTCGCCCCCACCTTTTATTTGCAAAGGTAGACTTAAACTTGTGAAATCAAATATGCGCATTATTTTATGGAGAATACGATGATTGGATTTCCAGCGCCCTTTCGTTAGGTAAATTTTGTAAATTTTTGATTTTTTAATTTTTGATATTCAATTACACCCTCTAGCTGTTGACCTACAAGTATGAAAATAATTTCCAGGCTTTTCTCGAGGCAACTTTTGTTATAAATATTTTTTCTTAAAGCTGTACTATAAACGGTTCCTGAGATATGGCCGAGAGCCATTCTAATTGGGACACCCGGTACAAATTCAATTGAAATAAAAAGAAGATCACGTGCATTTATTTTTAGTATTTTTTATGTTATAAAAATATCTCTAGACTTTTCCGATGTGTTTATTTAGGATTGGTTGTATTAAGTCGGACCCTATATCTTTTTAGAAATATCTCCTTGAACGTTGTTTACAACTAGAATTGAAATACGAGACGAGAAATCGACATTTCAGTCCCTATTTTTCAAGATTTTATCCTGAGTGTCCGAAAAAGTATCATTTCAACTACAAAAATAAATCAAAAACAATTATTTTCCATTGACTTTCCTATTTTACCTGTAAACATTGAGTATGCAACTAGTATAAATAACGTACAGAAATAATTTCCAGAAAGTAGATCTAAAAATTTCGACAAAAAAAACTTTAAAAATAACGTTTTCCAAATTTTCTTTTAGAAAATTAAACAACTCTTTAAATGTTCTAAAAACTTTATTTAATTTCTATATGTATGTAGATAAGAGAGAATATTGTTTCAAATTCAATTTGAAAATTTACAATAGGTTAATTGGGAAGACATCGAAATCCCACGAAGATTAATAAAAACAGTAAAGGCACTCTAGAAAAATAACACAGTAGCTATCAAAATGGGCAATCGAATATGCAGTCCATTTAAGACGACAAAGGGACTACTACAGGGCTGCTCCACATCCCCTACCCTATTCAAAATATTCCTGGAAAAGACCCTGAAACCATGGAAAAGAAATTGCGAAGGAATGGGTATACCAGTAAGGAATGAGTATCTATGTACCCTAAGTTTTGCTGACGACCAAATAGTAATCGCACAAGACGATGATGACCTCAGCTTTATGATAAGGAAACTGGAACAGGAATATACAAAGGATGAGATGGAAATAAACCTAAAGAAAACTGAATACCTAAAAACGGAGAATACAGAAATAAAACAACTGGAAATAGACGAAGGTAAACAAATCAGAGGAACAGATAAGTACAAGTATTTAGGTTTTATAATATCAAACAAAGGAACAACTCAGGAAGATATAAAAAATAGACTAGGACAAACAAGAGACTGCATACGAAAATTGAACCCGATACTGTGGGATAAGAACATCAGCATAAAAACAAAAAGAAGAATATATAATATCATGACAAGAAGTATCCTCACTTATGGGTGTGAAAATTGGACAATAAATAAGAAAACCGAAAATAAAATAAGAGCGACAGAGATGGAATTCCTAAGGAGAAGCTGCAGAGTAGCAAGGAGAGATAGAATAAATAACATAGAGTTTAAGAGAAGAATGGGAGTGAATTCAGACATAATAGACTACATCGAACAGAAGAGATTAACCTGGTACGGACATGTCAGAAGAGCAGACACAAAATCGGTGGATAAACCGAATAACAGAGTGGAGCCCGATAGGAAAAAGGAAGAGAGGCAGACTCCGAAGATCCTTCAGAGATAAAGTAGACGAAGCAACGTAGAGAAGAAATCTACAGGAAGGGGACTGGCAAGACAAAAAGAGCTGGAGAGAACGGCTGAGTGAAGAAATACAGTGAAAACTGTGGAAATCCTTAGTATATATATAATTGGGTGAGCATGGACAAGAAGTGTATTAATTTGTTATTTACTGAATAAAAATATAATACAGTCCGTACAATATAGATACCGTTGCACGTCATCCGCGTCATAACACGTGAAGTCACATGATACCAACACGAAATATTTAAGTCGTAGGTCTGTTCCTTTTTATAATTGTTTAACTGAGTACACTGGAATTACAGCCACTAGACATATTATTGAAGTTATGCTTCTTTACGCGCGATATGAGGGTGAATTTTAATAGGATTAAATCCTGTGATCCCGGCGCAGTCGCATTACAACTTTGTTGGGATTGGATGTTCAAATGACATGACAAAAATTATCCAATATGGCAGCTGTGGGACTGTGGTTTGGTTATGTATGGTTGCTGCGTTTTAAAATTTGTAGGAAGAGAAACAACAAACAAAAAGTTAGTTAATGGTTACACTGCCTTTTTAAATAGTTTTCATATTATATTTTTGGACTTATTAACATAGAAGAGATGATTGTTGCATGCCAATGTGAAAGCCCATCAAACTGTGACTAGTTTGAGTGCCGCAAAATGACTGATAAAAAACCTATTAGCCCTAAAACCCTAAAGAATCTTACACTGGTAAGTGTTTTAAAAATAGTTAATCAAATATTGTTATGATATTTGAACATAGCCACTTTGCACGATGCAAGTGATTGCGAAATTTATTAGTCGTTATACGGGCTCCGATTGGGTATGGAAATGATCTGTCAATAATAAATAATTGTTCAATATGAAGGTCAACAAATGTATAATATATTAGTTTTATTGTTGTGAGGACAGAAACAAAAAAGTTTTTAATTGTAGTGATTTTTAAATAGTTTTTAAAGCAACAGGTACGTAATAATTGTAAATGTATCATAGGTACCTATTTGAACCTACCAAAATACATAGTATGTAATACTTTTATTTACATAATTTGATTACCATCAAAATTTCTATCAATATTCACCTAATATATTGTTTTCTTACTCTATGTTTTGTTGTATTTTTTCAATTCTAAATCATTTCAATTCAAAATCAAAATAATTTGATTTACATAATTCAAAAATGTCAAAAGTGTAATCCGTTTAGTTAGTCGATCTTCGCACATAATGACACACTGTCTCCGTGGCGAATTCATGCGAGTGAACCCCAATACAACGCCAATACCAGCCGCGCTGGTAAGTTGGTTCAAATCCCAATAGAAACTTGTATTTTTTTATTTTTTTATATATTTTATGATTGTAAGTATATTTATTATATCATTTTATTTTCAGAAAATACGTATTTAGTTAAAAAATTTTCCGACAATTAATGTTCAAAAATCATGTGGCATTTTTAATGTGTTTGTGTGTGTTTTATTCTTTTATTATTTTAATTTTTGGCACTGTTTTAATAAGAATTTTTGAGACGTAGTACGTATAAATTAGTTTAATATTTAAATAAAATATAAATAAAAAGTATATTAATTTCGTTTATAATCATATAATAATATAATAGGGGTATAACTTCTTACGTGCGTACAAAGTACACACACATTGTTTTTTTTTAAATACGTGTAGAAATAATATTGGAAAATTTCTATTAATGTAAGTTTAAAGAAATATACCCTAATTTGTGTCATTTAATTTGTATAAGTGGAATATAAAGCGTTTTTAAAAAGCACCTTTGTTCGAATTACACTCTAACTGCGATCGAACAAAGGTTACATTTTGGAATAAATTGGTAACATTTATTTGACAGTTGCTGTATTGACAGTTATTTGTTTTTGTTCTTTACTTTAAGTAGTCGTTTCATTATATTTATTGTTTTTATTACTTACTTTAACGTAAGATTATAACTTAATTCTTGTTTTCTATTTCTGTTTTATTTATCTACATTGAATATTAATTTGTTTTGTCGTTTAATATACTTCGCAAAAATTGTGCGATATATTTTATTTAAAATGAATTCAAGAATTTTTTGAAATTGGGCAACAATGTCAACTTACATCTTTGACGTAATAATGACGTGCAACGGTGTCTATATTGTACGGACTGTATGTATTTCTGTATAAAATTTGATCTTAAAATTTTCAAACTTTTTAAAATTATGAGATAAAAAATTTAATTTATTTTTTTAGTAATTAGGTATATATTCTAGATTTAAAAAAAATAAGATTAAATCAAGTTATTGTACAGTTGCGGTCACTCAGTAGTTTACACCTTCGTTTTTTCATTGTAATCCTGTAAAATCGTAGCGTCGCCGTACGAATTTGCTAAATCTCTAAGTGGTTGTCGAAAATTTCGCGCCTATTTAAAAATAAAGTAAAAATCTATTAAACGCGTCTAAAATACCTATGGTGCTTTTCAGAGGCATTTTTCAGTGTGACGCAAGTGACAGAAAAAAGGCACATCCGTGATACATACACTAAAACATTTATTATAGTTGTTGACAGATGGCGCTATAGTCGAAAAAAAAATATTTAGGTAGTTACCACAAACCATACATACTCATAGACGTTTCACGAGCATGTTAATCTTTCGGATTGAATTAACGCCATCTTTTGATTGGAATGGGAACTAAATTGAAAAATTGTAGTTACGTGGGAACTTCAAGTTATAAACTTTGCGGGATTTTTGATGAAATTTCGCAGGAAATTAAAACAACAGAAATACAATTCAATGTTTTATTCAATATTTTACTGAAAACTTCAAATATTCCAATTTGTTTTTTAAATGCTAAACACTACTGCCATGTGTCACGTGAAAGCACTGATGTGTAATATTGAGTTAAATGAAAATTTTTGAAAGAATCTTGTAGGATGATTGTTTAGATAAATATTACCTTATAATCTTTTACAAACTTCCAAAAATATATAGGCACGAAATATTGATGACACATTTGTCTATTGGAATAAACTGTTTCAGGATCTATTATATTATATATTGTTTTTTTTAATGTGGAGAAACACAACACGGGATGATCAATGTAAACTAAAAATTCTACTCATAAAAACGGAGAGGAGGTTAATACGATTAATTAAAATTGTGATTAAATCTAATTAAAAACGTAAGACCACTATAATGAAATAATTAAGCCACAAACTATAAAATAAAAAGTAAATAATAAATTAATTTAATTGTCAACTGTCAGTTGTTAAATAGGACAAGAGAATTGACCGACAGCGACATCTCTGGATTGGAGTGGTAACTAATTTGCAGTCTTGACCTTGACAATTTACGTGAAACGACTATGAGTATGTATGGTTTGTGGTAGTTACCCATTATTCACCTATAGGCCGTTCCAAAATGCTGTCAAGGTTAGTGTTCTTAATGTGTTTTAGATCATTTTAGTTGCATTTATTTGTAATTTTGTTTTGTACAAGGATTTATTTAACATTTTTTTTAATATTTTTACTGAAATAATCGATAACATGCTTCATTTCTGTTGTGTTTTTAAGTGTGTAATGCGAAATAATCGTAATAAAGTTCAGTTTTATTGGATACTATCAGTGCTAAATTTTTGGCAGAAAACCAACTGAACTAAATAATTTATGATCTAAGAATCAAAAGAATGGTTAAATTTATTAATACAATTTCCTATAATAATGCTGTAACTAGCTAGTGCTAATAACTAACTAGGGTACCTAAAAATAACAGCTGTATTATCTGCCAAAAACTTTCGAAAATAATCACTTATCTTTATTTATTCACTGTTTAAAATTAAATAAAGTCGTTCAAGTGTTCTACAACTAAAAGCTACACAAAATCAACAACAAAATGTTCTCAGAATACAACTAGAAAACTATTAAAGTGGTAAAAAATTTAAGAAACACAATCTTAAAAAATATAAACAAATAAAATACGTTCGTTCGCGGAGCCTGACGCGGACTTTAGTCATGGCATGCTCTGCTTGTCGTCGACTAGTCCCTGACCATCCCTAACTCTCTCTGCGCTAATACATTTATTAATTTTCTCCCAGCGATGACATAAACGTCAAGATTCTGAAACGGCCTATTACATAATATGGCCTATTTCAGTGTGTCATTAATACGTGTTATTACGAAATATACGATTTTAAGAAAGTAGAGAATCATAGCATGACATTTTGGTTTATTCTGACAGTTGTAAGAATCGTACCTAATCGTAATTTGGTATAAAAACAAATCAATTGTGCTTATGTCATTTATAGAAATTTGTTCTTTGATTTGTTTAGTTTTATAAATTGTTTAGATTATAGTCGTATAGATAATACATAAATCATTTTTTGTTCGATTATAGCGCCATCTATCAACAACTAGAATAAATGTTATAAATATCTTTAATCACGGATGTACCTTTTTTCTGCCACATTCAACTTAATGCGTTAGAAAAAAATAAAAAAACTGTGACTCACTGAAAGATGCCTCTGAGAAGGACTTTAGAATGCATTTGAGTGACACGCAAAAAACAAAAGCAATTAGTGCGGCCGATATGTGATACAATTGCACATTTAATGATACAAGCATAGAATTTGGAACACATATACTACACATATAAAGGTTCAAATTTAGATATGAGGCCATCTCAGATTTTACCTTTTACAAAAATGACAAGGATTCAAAATGGCGACTATACATATGTGACTAATAGCACGATAACTTTTGAACGAGACTTCAGATTTCAACCAAATTTGGTATATAGGTTCTTTTTTGATTTAGAAGATGGATGTGGTGAAGCAGAAGAATCTGTTTACCAGAAGTTGTGTTTTTACTGGTTGTTTATGTAAAAAATATGTTTTTTTTCAATTTTTTCCCTCTGTATATATTAATTTTTCAAAAAGGTAATACCGCAATTGAATAGAGCATAAAATTATTTTGTAGAAAATATTTTGAAAATTTTAGTTATGTTAATAACCATTTAATAAATGCATAATGTATCTTCACATGTACCAATGTGTGACAGATTCGTACAAATATTATAAGAATTATTGTGAATTTGATCGTAGAAGCATATAATTTGGACCGCATATACTACACACATCAAGGTTCAAATTTAGATAAAAGGCCATCTCAGACTTTACTTTTTACGAAAATGGCGGGCATTCAAAATGGCGACTATACATATGTGACTAATAGCACGATAACTATTGAACGAAAAGTCCGATTTCAACCAAATTTGGTATATAGGTTCTTCTTTTGATGTGAAAGACCATAGTCTTGAACCAGAAGAATCGATTTACCAGAAGTTGTGTTTTTCCTGATTTTTATGTAAAAACATGTTATTTTTCTAATAATTCTTTCACCCTGTATATATTAATTTTTCAAAAAGTTAATACCGGCGTTGAAAAGAGCGTAAAAATATTTTTAGGCAATATTTTGAACTCTTTAGTTACGTTAATTACCAATTAATAAATGCATAATGTATCTTCACATGTACCTATAAACGTATGTGCGGCAGATTCGTGCAAATAATATAAGAATTACTGTGCATTTAATGGTTATATCATATAATTTGGACCACACACACTACACATACAAAGATTCAAATTTAGATATGAGGCCATCTCAGATTTTATCTTTTACAAAAATGGCGGGAATTCAAAATTAATCTCACGCACACAGGTACATCTGAAGATACGTTATGCATTTATTAAATGGTAATTAACATAACTAAAAAGTTCAAAATATTTTCTAAAACATATTCTTACGCTCTTTTCAATGGTGTTATTACCATGATGAAAAATTAATATATACAGGGTAAAAAAATTGAAAATAAATTATTTACATAATATAAAATAGTTTTACATGAAAAACCAGGAAAAACACAACTTCTGGTAAACCGATTCTTCCAGTTCACGACATAGACCTTGTAAATCACAAAAAGAACCTATGTACCAAATTTGGTTGAAATCGAACTTTTCTTTCAAAAGATATCGTGGTATTAGTCACACATGTATAGTCGCCCATTTTGAATGTCCGCCATTTTTGTAAAGGCAAAATCTGAGATGGCCTCATATCTAAATTTGAACCTTTATAATATGTGCAGTATATGTGGCTCAATTTATATGCTTGTATCATTAAATGTGCAATTCTTATGAATATTGGCACGAATCTGCCGCACTAAATTGAACAAAGTTGGTCACAAACGCAAGTTGCTGCAAATTTTAACGTGAGTCAGATGTGCATATAAATAATCCAACAAAGATAGGATCATCTTCCCTCTATAGCACGGTTGGAATGTTTATGAGGGCAGCAGATATTCACCCACAAGATGAGATATTAGTTGATTATCTGAGAGAAGTTTCATTTACCACAGCTCAAAAAACCATAGAGAGCGTATCCGGGCAGCATTCACAGCTCACGTAAAAGGATTAAAGCAATTGAATTTATAAATTATGCAGCTGCAAAGACAACTTTTTTGACTGAGGATCACAAGAAGAGACGATTTGCATTTTGTATTGAATTAATAAACTGCCAAGACAATTTTTGGTCGAATGTTTCATTTTTCGATGAAAAAGTAATTTAGTCATATAAGAATAGTCGAATTACATGTTAGCGACCCAGAAATCATAGTTTTGATGAACGATATGCTCATCATTTATGAGATAGTGAAGGATTCTTGGTCAACATATGGGGATGGAAAAGTACTGAAGGCCCGGGCGTTTGTCATAATATAGAAGAAAAATTAACATGATTACATTACAAACATATTTTTAAGAACATAATGTTGCCATCAGTGATCCAGATATTCGTTATAGTAGGGGAGGAAAATATGCTAAATTTGCAGTCATTCGAGCGTTATAAGTACTTATTGGGTTATGATTATTACTTCCTAAAACTAAGAAAGGTAAGGAAAATTTTCCAGTGTTGTTCTGAAGCTATTTTCTTGTGGCATTTTTATAATTAATTACTTTTAATGGGAAATGAGCCACAATTTTACCAAAAAAAATGATTTTATTAACGTTTCGAAGCCCAAATCGGGTTTCGTTGTCAAAATAGTATTAGTAGTAAATATCAGTAGTATTTTGTATTTTGACAACGAAACTCGATTTGGGCTTCGAAACGTTAAGAAAATCATTTTATTGGTAAAATTGTGGCTTATTTCCCATTAAAAGTAATTGAAAATTTTCCATTTTAGTGGGGACTTTCCATTTTTTAATTTTCCATTTTCAACAATCGTTTTCTCCGATTATAGCAACATCTATCAATAATTCGAAAAAATGTCTCAAATAAAAGTTGCTTATTTTTACGTAAAGAATCCAAATCTGCAATAAAAATTTGAGGCTCCTATTTAAGATTTTAAAGTAACTCCCCACCCTACCTTTCTGGGGGGTCATGTTTGGTACCATTCCATAGATATTTCAAAAATATTGAAAAAGTGTATTTTTAGTTCTTTGATCTGACGCTAATTTCGCGAAATATTCGCTTTTTTTGTAAAACTGTTTAACCCGCACAAGAGGAACAACAAATGCATGTGGAGGAAGTGCGAATGCTTAGATGGATGAGCAGAGTGATAAAAAAGGATGAAATTAGAAACGAGTATATAAGGGGAAGTCTAGGTGTGTCACCAATTGATGCCAAATGAGAGAGCATAGGTTAAGATGGTTTGGTCATGTCCAACGTCGAGACATTAATCACCCAATACGAAGAATAACTAAAGTACAGATTTCTGGAAGGAGTATGAAAGGAAGGCCAAAGAAGATCAGAGGGGAGACTATTAGGCAGGGCATGTTGGTAAAGGGGATTAATATCGATATGACCCAAGATAGAATTGTGTGGAGAAATGCAATTAGGGAAGCCGACCCTGCATAGGGATAAGGCAAAGAGAATGATGAGAATGATGATATAAATTTTTTGGAACTATTTTTTGATAAAAAAAGAATGTGTGTGTACTTTGTACGCACGTAAGAAGTTATACTTCTATTATAATATAATTTCAACGAAATAAATATACCTACTTAACAGTTACAATACAAAAAATTAACAATAATTACCAAAAATGAACCAAAAATTAACAATGCCAAATATTAAAAAAAATATATGAATCGTCCGGGATTTGAACCCACAATCTCGCGATTTTTTTATCTCTGGTCCAATGCTCTACCAACAAGGCCATCAAGCCGCATGCTACTTACCTTTCAGATATACATAATTATACATCACGGTGACAAGTGAAATATAAAAATAGATGTTTTATTATTTTACGCCCAAGGAAGACAAATCCAAAGACACAAAATTATAATAAAAAACCTTTTAAACCACCTTTTTCAAATTGCGCTAGTTGTATTATTAATATTCATGTTAATAAATGAAATATAAATATTTTGACGTTTCACAATTTGACAATTCACTTTTAACTGCAGTGCCTTAAAAATTTTAAAGCACTAGTGTCTTAAAGTAGCATTTTTAACGCTCCTGTGGAGTCCTAAAAATTGCATTTTTAACACGTTTGTAGAAAAATATATTTAAAAACACTAATATATTCTTTCCACACCTTTTCTGGACTGATACATACATAAATTAAAACATTTTGAAGTATAACTTCAAAAATATAATATGAAAACTATTTAAAAAGGCAGTATAACTATTAACTAACCTTTGTTGTTTCTCTTCCCACAAATTTTAAAACGCAACAACCATACATAACCAAACCCTCACCGTCCAAACCACAGCTGCGCTACAGCTGCCATATTGGATAATTTTTGACATTTCATTTGAACATCCAATCAGAACAAAGTTATAATGCGCATGCGCGGGGTCGTAGGTTTTAACATATAAAAATTCACCCTCATATCGCGCGTAAAGAAGTATAACTTCAAAAACTATCTTTGTTTGAAATGCACATTACGATATCTTGCCAAATTGGTCTTAATTTAATGCGATTTTTGTGCAACAACAATTGGTAATCAGTTTTTTAAAGACTTACTCACATTTGCAAATCACATATATTATCAAAACTTGATTACCGGTTAAATATTTACTCTTCTGAAAAGCAAAAGTACTTTCTCGATACAACATTCTTTAACAAACGAAACACACTAAATATATTGTTAAGTTTCACATCTACACTTGTGAAATCCCATATATCGTAACCCAATTTAAAATCCCAATTTGCAATTTCCTAAGTTAAAAAAAGCTCTAGACGACGAGAATATATAGACCTTTTTTAGCTTTCAAATTTTTCAAATATACGCAGCCTATCCAAGATATCCAAATCTGATACGCTTTCCCGAGTCTCTATTATATAAAATTTGCAATTCCAAATCAGATTTTGCAAGAACTTTCATTACTGCTTCTCTCTCTTGTAATTGTTCTCAAAGTTATAGAAGAAGTCACGCTGAATACTGAAAGGAAAATGTAATCGAAGACAATGACTTGCCTAACTATTATTAGATTTTAGTGAAGTTGAGCTTCCTTTAAATAAATATATCTTTAAAGTGGGTGGGAGTGAACGTAGTTACTAGGCAGACTGTTACAGTAAATTATAATTTTTAGATATATGAACACATTCAAAATATTAACAAATTATTCGCTTTTCCCGTCATATTCAAAACATAGAAGTTTCCAAGTAAAGGTAAATGACCGTTTTGGATTGCAATTTTTCTCGCCACGAATTTGTTTGAAAATTTTAATTTATGTTCCTCTTACCCCCTCTTTCACTTTTGGACTTAAACCCAGGGTTGCTTTTACTTGGAGGGTGAAAGCCAGCCCTTCTCGGGGGTTAAAAATCATACGGTCAAAATAATTCAGGAAATGGATAAACTGACTAATCCTAAGCAACTTTTGATCCATAGAGTTTTTTTACTAAGTCAATACCTGTTATTTACGAGTGCAAAATGTTCATTTTTAATAAAAGAAAAACACATTTTACACGATTTTTTGCAAATAACTCAAAAGTAAGTATTTTTTGAAAAAATATTCTTAGCAAAAGTGTAGAATATAAAAAAGAAAAAAAATGTGTATGTATAAACTCTATAGAACCAGTAGAAGCAGAGTTGTAGCTTATAAAAGCAGGTTCTTATTCGTCAAATTTCAAATCGAATATTTCAACGTGAAATAAAGAAGAAATGAAGCAATTTTCTGGAAAAACTCTTCAAAATTATTTTAAAATGTTTAAAAAAAGCTTTATTTTTGTATTTTATAAATGTTTCTAGCATCAAAACTAGACAAGCTGCGCTCAAATAAAAGTGGTCCACTTATTCTTGGTAAAAAAATAATGAAAATCAACCTCTAATTAGCATATCAAACGAAATTAGTCATTAGCGGTTTACAATTTACTTAACCTATATATTTGTTATTTGATCTGTGAGTTTGACCGGTTCAAAGTGCTTATTTTTGAAAAAATATTTGGTTTCAAAATAAAAAATATTTTTAAAATGCCTTTTTTCAAAATTGCTTAAAAGGTGTTAGTGATACGAACAAGCCAAAATGTAAGAAAATGTAGGATTTTTTTTTCTGAATATTTTGGATTTTTTGTTTTTCTAAAACCCAAAAATTAGTTAAGACGGCTGTTCAAAATTTTGAATAGGTACATTCGTGATTATATTTATTATAGCGACTCGTTTAAGCCTTTTCAACTACAACCCTTTAAAAATAATCACTTTGAACGGGTGAAATTTACAGATCATATAAGCAATATATAAGTAAAGTAAATTACTTATTATAAAGCGGTAACGATTAATTTCTTTGGTATGCTGGTTAGGGGAAATTTTCATGATTTTTTTACAAAAAAAGGGGATAAACTTTATTTTGAGCATAACTTCCTTAGTTTTGATGCTATAAACTTTTGTAAAAATAAAAAAAAAAGCTTTTTTAAAAAGGTTTTGATGAGTTTTTTTAAAAAAGTAATTTGACGAATAAGAACTTAGTTTTTATGAGCTACAACTCCGCTTCTATTGAATTTACAGACATCACACCACATATTCCATGTCTTTTGTTTTTTTATAAGCTATATTTTTTCTTAAAATATTTTTCGATAAAGTACTTATTTTTTGAGTGATTTCACACAACCTTTGAAAACTGTGGTTTTCTTTTATTGAAGAATGAACATTTTTACCCGCAAATATCTCAAAAATTATTGACTTAGTGAACAAACTCTACACAACAAAAGTTGCTTACAATTAGTTAGTTTATCTATTTCCTGACTTATTTTGAACATATTATATGTTTTTTTCACCACCGAGAAGGTGTAACTTTTACCCCTAAGTTAAAGAAACTAACGCCACAAATACAAAAGTGAAGTGGAGGGTATGGGGAATCTGAACTGAAATTTTGATGCGATTCGGTGGTGACACAGAAAGATTACACGGTATCGTCGTATTTCACGTTGATTTACTGATCTAATATGGAATATAACAAGGTCGGAAAAATACATTTGGAACAAGCAATGATGAATTAGCTCTTGAAACACCAGAAATAACATCAAATGAATTAACTCAAGTAACAGAAACTAAGTAAGAGAGGCCACAAAGTTGAAAAACAGAATGGCATCAGGAAAAGATGAAATGGCGAAGGAGTTTCTAAAATATGGTGGAAAAAAAAATGTAATTCGCCATAATGTTTAATAAGATATTGACACCTTGGCTGCGTTACGAGACAAATAGACCTCATATTAGGTTAACTGAGGGCAAGGCTCAATTTGGGCTGTAGTGCCCTAGAAAAAGAAGTATTAGATTAACGGTTGGCTGCGTCGACTTTGTCGTAACGCACGGAGGCAAATGGGGTGTATACGGGACATAATATATGCCTGGTAACGCACTCAACGTAAGTTTATAAATATCTCTAAATGCAGCCTACGTGTTAAAGTCTTCAAGAATACCTGAGGAATGAAGAGCGTTCCATGGAGCATGTCTATAATTCCTCTACTTATAAAAGGAGAAAAACAACTCAACTAACTACAGAGGTATAAATTTATTAAGCATTACTTTGAAACTATTAACGAAACTGATAACCAATAAGCTAACAAAAATGCTAGTATGTATATCAGACGACCAAGAAAACTTTCGAAGCGACAGGTCATGTAACATTGCTGTCTTCGTGGTCTGACAAATAGTAAAAAAACTGCAGAATACAATAAAGCAGCTGACTTATGTTTTGTAAACTTAGAAAAGGACCGTGAAAAAGTGTGGCGATCGGATGCGATGCACCTGCAATTCTGCTGACAAATACCACTCGATATCATAACAATAATAAAGAACATAATACGCAAGAGACAAAACTGAAGTAAGAGTTCAATTAAAAACGTCTGAATTGACAGACATGGCGACTGGAATCAGACATTGGATTCATTGAGACCACTCACATTTAATCTCATATTGGACGAGTTTGTAACGCAAGTAACAATAAAACAAAAGAAGATGGAATATGGAGAAGTTAAAAGTACAGGAACTAAGACAACAATATGAGACAACCCCAAAGGAAAATCTAACAGGAGCAAATAACACAGAGTACATATGAAAAAATATAAAAGAATTTATTCTAAATTCAGCTGAAGAGGTGCTAAGACAGAGGGAAATAAAAAGAAGGAAAGAGTGGTTTGATGCAGAATGCGAAATCAAAATCAAACAGAAAACCAAGCAAGAGATAAATGCATATCAACTAAAGAAGAACATCGTCGAAACGAATATAAAGAAAAAAGAAAGTTGCTGATAGATGTTGCAAGAACAAAAAAACTGTGGAAGAGCTGTTAAAGGACCTAGAAAAGAATAGTAACGACAGTGCCAAACTATTTGGATACCTAAAAGCTCAACAAAGAAACGGCAGACCAGTAATTAAAATTGACAATAGATCATGGAAAACACACTTCGCAGAACTATATAGATGCAAAGAAAGCCCGGAAGAGGAAGTAGGCGGAATGGGTGACATTAGAGATAATGAAATAGGGATACCAACATATATTGAATATTTAGGTATCATTCAAAAAATTAAACAGAAGAGAACACCTGGCCCAGATGAAATTCCCAATGAGCTAATTAAAAACAAAAGGGAAAAGTTATTGACAAGCATCTATAACCTAATAGTTAGAATATGGGAAGCAGAAGAAATGCCCGAGGATTGGAAAGAAAGCAGAATTATACCAGTATTTAAGAAAGGAGAAGTAACAAACTGTAACAATTATAGAGGAATATATCTACTGAGTACAACACATATAATTCTAACAGCCCTCATTCAACAAAAACTCGCTCAATTCACAGAGAAAAAAAATGTGGACACCAGGAAGGATTCAGAGAAGGCAGATCCACTACAGATGCGATGCACATAGTTACACAAACAATCGAAAAATGCCACGAACACAACATAGAACTTTACACCCTCTTCGTAGACTTCAGACAATATTGGACTATATTGGACAATTTGACTATATTGGAAGAAATAAATTATTTATTGAAATGAAAGATCAACATATACCAGCAAAATTATTCATATTAACAAAAATGGCCATGGATGGATCTCGAGCTAAAATAACAACAGAAGAAGGTAGCACAAAATCAATTGTAATAGATACAGGAGTGCGATAAGGCGATTCCCTGTCAACCACATTATTCAACATAGCAGTAGAAGGAACAGTCAAGGCCAGCAAAATTAAAAGAACTATAACCCACGCCTCAACAAAAATAGTTGCATATGCAGATGATTTAGTTCTTATGGGAAGAGACAAGGAAAGGTTAAAATAAGCAGTAACAATCCTGACAAAAGGAGCACGGAAAAGAGGTTTATATTAACGAAGTAAAAATAAAATATCTACTCTGCTCTAGAAGACAAGAAAACAGGACGAGAGAAATCAAAATAAAAAACTACACTTTTGAATGAGTCCAACTATTCAAATATTTGGGAGTAATAGTGAATGGCCAAAACAAGAGAAGTGAAGAAGTAACGGAACGAATACTAGCAGGCAACAAAACATATTGGAGATATCATAGGCTTATGAAGGACCAGAACTTATCCAGAAATACAAAACTGAAAATATACAGAGTTGCAATCAGACCAGAAGTTACGTACGCAGCTAAGACAATGGGTGGAATGCATAAAACGTAGTAGATTCTATTGCTTCAGCAAAGAGTGTCTAATTTGTGGCATTCCCTGTTACATAAAAGTAGGTGCTATTGTTGAGATAAACATACTACACAAGAGAAGTACCTACTACTGACCTGAAGTATCTATTAAAAAGCGTAGCGCCAGCCGTATCTGCATTGCACCATTAGTGATGGAACTAGTTTTCCATGTGCTTGTGATTTGTGAATTCACATTTTTATGTACCAATTGTACATGAGTGACTCAGATTCCGAAGCGACAAAAGAGTTACGCGAGGATAAAAAAAAACAATTGTTATTTGTTAATCTTCTTGAGAATTATTCAATTTTATTTGATAAAACAATACCCCAAAAATTAAGAATCTTCTTCCTAGTTTGTAGATTTTTCTATTACACACATTCATAAATGCTGCCATATTGTAACAAAAAAAAACCTAGGCCGAAGTCGTCCATCCACCAACTTCACTTAAACTGAAGCAAATACTACTAAACTAGCAAATACTTCAAAAGCGTAGTACATCCTTCTATGTATCTGGTAAATAGTAGCAGATGCTACGGCGGAAAATAAGTGCTTTGTAAGTGTAGTAAAATCTTCAAAAATGTAGTACGTACTTGGAGCATTAGCAGGTATTACGTTTTATGCATTCCACCCAATGTGCCTCACGGAAAGAGATGAAGAAACATTAAGAATATTCGAAAGGAAAATCCTCAGACGGATTATGGGTCCGATAATAATGGACAACGGAGAAATAAGAAGAAGAGTGAACCATGACCTAAGAGACATAATGAAGGGAGGAGAAGATATAGTTAGATTTATTAAAGCACAGAGGCTGAGATTGCTGGGACACATAGAGAGAAGGAAAAACGACTTACTGATTAAGAAGATGACCAGATGGAAACCAAAAACTGAAAGACCAAGGGGCAGACCCAGAGAGAGATGAGAGGACCAGGTCATGAGAGATATCAAAATTCTGGAAGTGAGAAACTGGAGGGAACTATGCACATATCGGAATGCGGAGTGATTTACCGCAATAAGCGAATCAGAGAGCTCTAAGTAAGCGCGGCAAACATTTCACCCGGAACGAAAAGCCCTGATGATGATAATGATCAACAATCAGATAATATGCTACGTAGACGACGCAATGGAGCAGATGATGAAAATTATTTACAAACAAATTCTATACTAGTTTAATATCAAAGCCAAGGAATTTAACATAAACATTTCGTAACATAAAACAAAATGCTTAGTAATATCAAAGGAACCACTAAGTACCCGTTCAGACTAAGACACCGGTGTCCGCCACCGGTGTTCAATTGCAGCAAAGCATTGGTGATTACTAAAATCAGCCAGACACTCAAAGTAGCTCATCTGTAGTCGTTCATTTAAAACAATGCAATGCTTCAATAGAAACGGTATATTCCTATAAATACCTTGGAGCTTGCCTGGATCATACAGGCGATCAACAAAAGAAATAAGAGCAAGAATAGAAATAGCTAGATCAGCATTTAACAAGATGAAAATATTTCTCTGTAGTCGTGACATAGATCTTGATCTGAGAGTGCGTATGCTGCGGTGTTATATCTTCTCCACTTTATTATATGGAGTTGAGCCATGGACCATGAAAATGGGTAGCGTTAAAAACATTGAAGCTTTTGAAATGTGGTGTTACCGTAGAATGATACGTGTATATTGGGTGGACCACGTGACGAATGCCGAAATTTTACGTCGGATCGGAAAAGGATGTGAAGTTGTACTTACTGTTAAAAGAAGAAAGCTTGAATACTTCGGCCATGTTATGAGAGGTCACAAATACTCGCTGCTGAGACTGATCATCCAGGGTAAAATCAAGGGTAAGAGAAGTATCGGTAGGCGCAGAATATCTTGGTTAAGAAATCTGAGGGAATGGTTCGGCTGCAGTTCCATCGACCTATTTAGGGCGGCTGCCAGTAAAATAAAAATAGCTGTGATGATTTCCAACCTCCGATAGGAGACGGACTTCAAGAATATTGCTTCAATTTGGCGGACACCGATGTCAGACACCAGTGTTTTACTCTGAAAGGGTACTAAGGTTCAGACTTGATGCTGAAAAGCAAATTATGGAGAAACTAAAAGAACAAAGAAATTTAAATATCTGGGAATGAACATATCGAACAACAATGACATTGAAAATAAAGTATATAGTATTAATTAGTATGACATCTGGTCTATTATGCGCCACTGGTTGGTGTGTGAGCGGAGTTCGATCCCAGTGTTGCTTATAGTTTTGTTTCCAAGCATTATTATCGGGATGAATTGATAATAAGGGAGATGGTCGGTTTGGAGAAGTCCCTGTTTGCTAGCTAGTTCTTGGTGAATAATCTTTCCTACTGAGTCGTGGTGTTCTTTAGAATCAGTTCCAGCAAACTCCTGGAAGCCCCCGTTAGATGTTGGATGGTTTTTGGGCTGATACCCATAAAGGTAATTTAATAAAAACAAATTTTTACTATTAAGGTATGACCGATTTAGCTTTCTTACGCCTCGTACGAACCCCGTAGGTAGTTCTTTTTTCATTTTTTTTATTCAAACTATTGTCTTACAGACTTTAATCTCATGAGAGATAAGAAACATTCCATATTTACTGTTCAATATACAATATGCTAAGCCGCTCACAATGTATAAATTATTTTACTTACGTACAATAGTTCCTTGCAACAAGGTGTAAGTCATTTAAAG
This sequence comes from Diabrotica virgifera virgifera, assembly GCF_917563875.1. Lineage (NCBI taxonomy): Eukaryota > Metazoa > Arthropoda > Insecta > Coleoptera > Chrysomelidae > Diabrotica > Diabrotica virgifera. The sequence continues at coordinate 69,071,289 of NC_065443.1, read as the reverse complement.
AAACAGAAGAAATCCTCACGGCAGACCTACACACAGTGAGAAAGTGTTTCCGTAAATGAAGACTCCAACCAAACGTTACGAAAACAGAGGTTTCCAGTTTCCACCTAAATAAAAAGCTTGCAGGGAGAATACTAAACATCTAATTCGAAAACACCACACTCTCTTACAATAAAATACCAACCAGAACCCTATCCTTCAAGGAACATCTGACAAAAACAGCGGAGAGACTTAAATCCAGAAACAACATCATCCAGAAGATGTGCGGCACAACATGGCGAACATTGGCTTCCACTGCGATCATAAACCCTAGGCCTTGTCTTATCAACCGCGGAATATTCAGCCTGGCTTAACAGTCCACCTATGCCCAAAGTTGATGGCCAATTGAAAAATACAATGAGAATGATTGCTGGCATTATCAAATCCACCCCTACGCAAATGGCTCCCAGTACTGAGTCACATTCCACCACCCAAACTACGACGCATACACGCACTCACTACTGAGTACAGAAAGATAGTTGATAACGAGAGCCTGCCAATCCCGTGTGGTAACCGTCCATGCTCTAGACGACCGCCACTAAGAACAGCAAAAGTTTTTGTGGAAAATGAGTTCAATTTAACGACTCCATGGACTTGAGAATGGATGAAGCAACAAAATAGCAACTTACGCTGCATCACACAAAAACCACCAGGTTTTGACTTACCACGAAACACATGGACTATGCTGAACTGAATCAGAACCCAACACGGCAGATGTGGTTACATGATACAAAATAGGATAAACGACCATCCTCACTCTGTGACTGTGGACAACCACAAACTATCACAAAACAGTGTCCCACAAGATCATTATCATGGCAGGTCAATGGCGACTCCAGACTCCAGTGTCGATAGACTATATAAATAAGCTAGAGGTTCGTTTGTAAACCTATGTATTATGTTTTATAAAATACATACAAAATGTTTCACAAAATACATATATGTAAAAATGTAAATTTGTCAAGCGCCATACGATAAATAAATAAATTTACTTACGTAATCTATATTCTAAAATCTGCCTGGCAAATTATTTCTTGTCGACAATCTCTTACCTGTAACAAGAAAATGCGTTACTTAAGAAATATAAAAATATAAAAATAAATAAAAATTAAAACTAGAAAAGTTGTATAAAGTCCATTACACAATATCTAAGAAAATATACTGATTTCAGTTACATACGTCGATCCGTTACATAAGATAACCAGAAATCTAATTAAAAGCATAAAATGAATTTTTACTTAAGTGTCTTTTTCCTGAGATTCCAAAGATTAATTAATATTTGAAGGACTCTTCAGATGTAAACTTCTTATAAAACTTCAAATATTCAAAGAAGCCGGAGAGATAATATTGCTGAGATTAGACGATTAATGTGGTAATAATTTTAGTCGATGTTCGTAAGGAAATAATATTTTTTTATCAAAATAAGCAATTAGGATAAATCTTTATTGATTAATTTATTAAAACCGTAATTAAGTTCAACTACTTCATCTTCTTCTTGTAATACCTATCAATTTCGGATATTGGCGACGATCGTGGCAATCTATATTTTGCACATTGCTTAGTACGTTCTTTAAAGGTAAAGGTTCAATTGCAAAGCCTCTAAATTTTAAAGAACCGCTTGGATTGATATGGAATTTGGCAAACACATAGCTTACAAGTCAAAGAAAAAAAGCGATATTGTGCTGATGTGTGCTTTTGCCCTAGGGGTGAGTTTCACTCCCTTTGGGATGAAAAATATATGTTCGAAATAAGTCCGGAAATGGATAAAATGACTAATTCTTAGCAACTTTTGTTCTATAAAGTTTTTTCACTAAGTTAATACTTTTCGAGTTATATTTGCGAGTGAATATGTTAATTTTTCAACAAAATAACCAGGTTTACAGACGGTTTTTCGCAAATAACTCAAAAAGTAAGTATTTGCTCGAAAAAAAATTCGTATTAAAAATATAGCACGTAAAAAATTAAAAAATGGGGTATATATTAGGTCATTGTACTTACTAGAAGCAGAGTTATAGCTAATTAAAAATAGGTTCATAATCGTCAAATTCCAAATCGAATATTTTAAGATGCGATAACCAAAAAACGAAGCACTTTTTTGGCGAAAACTCATTTAAACTTTTTTAAAGTGTTTAAAAAATGTCTATTTTTGTTTTTTAAAAAAGTTTTTTAGAGTCAAAAATAAACAAGTTACGCTCAAAATAAAGTTGGTCCCTTTTTTTTGGTAAGAAATCGCGAACACCCCCTAATTAGCAAATGAACTTAATTGTTACCACTTTACAAGTTTTTTACTCACGTATGTATTGATCATATTATCTGTAAGTTTTGTTGATTCAAAGTCCTTATTTTTGAAAAATCTGTAGTTAAAAGTGCTTAAACGAGTCACTTAACACCAGTGTATGCAAATTTAGAAACACTGAATCTTAACCAACTTTTGTCTTACAAAAAAACAAAAAATTACAAAATATTCAGGAACGTAATGCCAACTTTTTTTATTGTATAAGATTTTTGGTATCTTTAACAATTTTTAAGTTATTTAAAAAAAAGTTTTTAAAAGTTATTTTCACGTATTTTAAAACCAATTTTTTTTCAAAAATAAGCACTTTGAATCGATGAAACTTACAGATCATATAAACACAAAATAAGTAAAGTAACTTGTGAAGCGGTAACGATTAATTTCATTTAAGTTGTTAATTTGGGAGCGATCTTCCTGATTTTTTTTTGTCAAAACAAAAGGGACCAACTTTATTTTGAGCGTAACTTGCTTACATTTGATGCTAGAAATTTTTTTTATAGAAACAGAACTAAAACTTTTTTGAAGACTTTGGAAAAGTTGTAATGTGTTTTCCCCAAGAATGCTTCTTTATTTGGATATTTCACATTGAATTATTCTATTTGGAATTTTTCGAATATGAACCTATTTTTCATTAGCTATAACTCTGTGTTTGCTAGGTATAGGGACCTAATATATACACCGTTTTTTTTCACTTTTTTAGGGGCTATAGTTTTGCTAAAAATATTATTTTCGACAAAATAATTACGTTTTGAGTTATTTGCGAAAAACCTTCTAAAAACTTGGTTATTTTGTTGAAAAATTGCATGTTTTCTTTGGCATGTTAGCTATGCGTATGCCATATTTCATGTCAATCCAAGCGGTTCTTTAAAATGTACAGCAAAAACCGTGAAAGAATGTACTAGCTAGTCTAAAAAGATTTGGTGGTTGTTATGTACACATATATAGATTTTCCCAGGAAATCCTTCGCCTTCTTGATCCTCGTTTTCCTTTTAATTTTTTCTGTTTATTTAGCTGTAGCAAACCATAATGTGTTTCATTGTTCCTCATGATGTGACAGAGGTATTCGATTTTGGCTGTTTTATTGTCTTTATTGTAATATGATAATAGTCTCAAGTTTTATACCGCTGTGGCTTTGGGAGTATAGCAGGGTAGTCTGCTATATCTAGGACCTACGGTATACAAGGAAGGTAACAGGGCCAGTGCTACGCTTCAACCGCCTGTTATTTCCCCTGGTTTTACCCAAGGTACTTATTTTTATTCAGGCTGAGTCGACCTGGGGCCTATAAACATTTTAAAAATGTCTAGTTGTTCTTGCCGGCGCGGTAGGATTTGAACTCCTGACCACCGGTACGCGAGCCAAGCACACTACCGCTTAGCCACGCTGGCTTGTAAATGTTGTAAGTGTTATAATAAATTATGAAATTTAGCTAAACTAAAGCTACACCTGATATTACTTCAGGTTTATTGAATCAATCTTCTTGTTCTTCATGTGCTTCATCCTTTAAGGACATTTTCGCTCAATATATCTCAGTTTACTTTGTCTGCAATGCTTGTAAAGAGTTCCATTTTTTTTTTCTCTAAGTCAATACTTTTCGAGTTATTTGCAAGTGAATATGTTCATTTTTAACAGAAAAAAACATGTTTTTGGACAGTTTTTCGGAGATAACTCAAAAAGTAAGTATTTTAGCGAAAAAATATAGCAAAACTATAGCTTATAAAAAACTGAAAAAAATGGTGTATGCTTGAGGTCTGTAGACCCAGTAGAAGCAGAGTTGTAGCTAATGAAAAGTAGGTTCTTTTTAGTCAAATTCCAAATCGAATATTTCAATGTGAAATAACCAAAAAGCAGAGCAATTTTCGGGGAAACTCATTTTACTTTTTTTAAAATGTTTAAAGAAAGGTTTATTTTTGTTTTTTAAAAAAATTTCTAACAATGAAAATAAGTGGGTTATGCTCAAAGTATTTTTGGCTCCGTTTATTTTTTGGTACAAAAATAGCGAAAATCACCCCCTAATTAGCTTCCCAAATAAAATTAATCGTTACCGCTTCGCAAGTTACTTTACTTATGTATTATTTATATTATCTATTGTTCCATTGGTTCAAAGTGTTCATTTTTGAAAAAAAATGGGTTTAAAATCAAACATTTTTTTAATTTTGAAAAAAAAATGGAATTGTTTATGGAATTAAGTTAAAAATTATTAGTAATACCAAAAACCTTAAAGAGTAATAAAATGTACGTTTTGCTTTTCTGAATATTTTTTCTTTATTGTTTCCTTGTTAGACAAAAATTGGTTATGCTATGGCTGTTCAAAATTTGCCTAAACTCGTGATTAGTTACTCGTTCTATCCATTTTAACTACAGATTTTTCAAAAATAAGCACTTTAAACCGATGAAACTTACAGATCATATAAATAATACATACGCAAAGTAACTTGTGAAGTGGTAATGATAACATTTATTTGTGATGCTAATTAGGGGGTGATTTTTGTGATTTTTTTACCAAAAAATAAAAGGGACCAACAATATTTTGAGCGTAACTCACTCAATTTTAATGTTACAAGTTTTTTTTAAGAACAAAAATAAACCTAATGTTGTTCTGAAGCTATTTTCTTGTGGCATTTTTACAATTTTAACTATTTAGAATGGGAAATAAGCCACAATATTATTAAAAAATGATTTTTATTAACGTTTCGACGCCCAAATCGGGTGCCGTTTTGGGCGTCGAAACGTTAATAAAAATCATTTTTTAATAATATTGTGGCTTATTTCCCATTCTAAATAGTTAAAAAATAAACCTTTTTTAAACACTTTAAAAAAGGTAAAATAAAGTTTTCCCAAAAAGTGCTTGGTTTTTGGGTTATTTGACATTGAAATATTCGATTTGGAATTTGATGAAGAAGAACCTACTTTTCATTATCTACAACTCGGCTTCTACTAGGTATAAAGACCTCAAGCATACACCATTTTTTTCAGTTTTTTATAGGCTATATTTTTGCTAAGAATATTTTTTTCGCTGAAATACTTACTTTTTGAGTTATCCCCGAAAAACGGTCCAAAAACATGTTTTTTTTTCTGTTAAAAATGAACATATTCACTTGCAAATAACTCAAAAAGTATTTACTTAGGGAAAAAACTCTATGGAACAAAAGTTGCTTAGAATTAGTCATTTTATCCAATTCCGGACTTATTTTGAATGTATATTTTTCACCTTCCAGAGAGGGGGTATTCCCCTCCATTTTGAAAAATGGAGGGGATGTAGAATTGTAAACTTTTTCTTATATAATAATAGACAATTTCAACTACATATTGCCAAATTTTCATCCTTCCTTTATTTTTTTTTGGGGGTCAGATGGTTCTTTGATCGAGCTATAAATCCTAAATCCCACTATGATCTAGTATTTTGTACACACGTTCATGGATCACTCGTAAGAAAACTATTAAAACATAGGTCATCAAACTTATCGTCCTATATTCCTCACATTTCATTGCGTTGGGTTTTTGGTATTGGGATAAACTCAGCTACTAGCCATTCTATCGGAATTTCTCCGGTATAGTATTATAAATTTCGTTGAATAATTATTTCACTAGTATATCCAGGTAGTTCACTAAATGACCGTTTTGGAGTGTAATTTTCAGGGGCAACTCCGAATTGCATGAAAATTTGGATTTAGGTTCTATTTACCCTCCACTTCAAAGTTAAATTTGTGCCGTTGGTTGCTTTTAGTTGGGGAACGACTGTCACCCCTTCTCGGGGGTGAAAAAACATACGTTCAAGATAAGCCCGGAAATGGATAAATTGAATGATTATAGCTCAACAAAAAAAATTGTCTTGCTGCCGAAAAAAATCAACTGATTTTGGTTAATTCATCTGTGCTGATTCCAAAAATACAAACGTTTTCTTTGTATCAGCTCTAGTTTTCGAGATATAACATACTTATCAAATTCGTAAATATTCTTACATATCTGTATATTCCACCACTTTAATTGCAATATGCTTATAAATGAACTTAACAAATTCTAAGCTAAATGCATACTAATGACTTCTAATTAAAGTGTATTTAATTAAAGTGTATCAGAATATACACCAGATCACTGGCGTCTTTTTATCGACAGTTCCAAACGAAGTTTAAGGTGTATCCTTCTACATAATGGCAACAAATATGGAAGAATTTCAATTAGGCATTCTACAAAAATGAAAGAAGACTATAAAACAATACCGCTGGTCCTAAAAACATAAGTATGGCCAACATCAGTGGGTGATCTCTGTTGATTTTAAGATGGTGAACTTTCTCCTGGGACAACAAGGTGGCTATACAAAATATCCTTGTTTCCTGTGTCTTTGGGATATTTGGGCTAGCAGGGCTAAGCACCAACACTGGAGTAGAAGAAAATGGTATTCTAGAGATACTGTAGTTCAAGTAGAAGCTAACTAACCTAGTTAACGAAGCATTGGTTGACCAAGAGAAGATAATATTACCTCCGTTACATATTTAACTAGGGCTGATGAAACAATTTGGAAAGGCTTTAGATCAGAATCGTCCTTACTTTGAATACTTGTCCAGCAAATTCCCTGCACTTAGTAAAGAAGAAGACAACTTATAAGAGATTCGCATTTTACAGAATCGATGACTGAAATTGAATGTAATGCATGGTGCTCTTTTGTGAAAATTTTGAAAAATTTTCTTGCAAACAATAAATCGGAAAATTACCGGGATATAGTGGAAGAAATGCTTAACAAACACGGTTGTCATATGAGTATTAAAATTCATTACCTCTACAGCCACTTACACCGTTTCGCAGAAAATCTTCGTGACCTTACTGAGAAACAAGGAGAACGCTTTCACCAAGATATCAAAACTATGGAAGAGAGGTATCAAGGGAGATGGGACACTCACATGATGGCAAATTACTGCTGGAGTCTTCAAAGAGACCGTACTTTTAAAGCCTTTACAAAAAAAATTATATAAAAGGAAGTTTTTGGGTCACGCCGAATAACAGATTTGTGCTGCAAAGCTAGTTTGGTTAGATGAAAAGTTTAAGTTTTTTTGGCAGATATATGTGATGAATATTTACTGTTTATTCGTGTTTTGTTTATTTGATGGGTAGCAGCACTACATTACTACATATATTATGTAGGTAGTGCTGCGTTAAATTACCCTATAGGTATGTTAGAAATGCGGTCTGTCGTATTTTCTGAAAACGATCTGATGAAGCAAATCTGGAGGCATTTTTGGATTTAGCAGATCTAAATTACCTAGAAATAGTAAAAAAATTCCGGCAGCAAATTGTGTGTTTACCAGTAAACTATAAGCAACTTTTATTCTATTGAGTTTTTTACGTAAGTCAATACTTTTCGAGATGTTTGTCATTGAAAATGTTTATTTTTCGACAAAAAACTACGTTTTCAGACGGTTTTCAGCAAATAACTCAAAAAGTAAATATATTATCGAAAAAAATATTCTTCGAAAAAGGGTAGCTTATAAAAAAAACTAAAAGAAAGGTGTATCAGTATGGTCTATAAACCGAGCAAAAGCAAAGTTGTAGCTCATGAAAAATACTTTCTTATTCGTCTAATTCTAAATCGAATATTTCAACGTGAAATTACCGAAAAATTAAGCAATTCTCGGGAAAAACTAGCATCAAAAATAAACGAGCTACGCTGAAAAAGAACTTGGCCCCTTTTTTTGGTAAAAATATTGTGAGAATCTCCCTCTATTTAGAACCCTAAATAAAATTAATCGTTACCGCTTTACCATTTACTTTAAATGTATGTATACTTTTATATGATCTATAAGTTAGACCGGTTTGACTTGCTTTTTTTTGAAAAATTTAGGTTGTATATTAAAAAAAATTTGAGCGTAACTCGCTTATATTTAATGCTAGAAATTTTATAAACAATTAAAATGAAGCTTTTTGGTTTTGGTTAAATGGATTTTTCCCGAAAAATTCGACTTGGAACCAGATGACTAACAACGTATTTTTCATGAGCTACAACTTTTCTTTTACTCGATTTATGGATTTAACTGATACACCATGTTTTTAGTTTCTTTATAAGCTACAATTTGCTAAGAATATTTTTTTCGATAAAGTATTTACTTTTTGAGTTATTTGGAGAAAACTCTTCGAAAACATAGTATTTTGTCGAAAAATAAACATTTTCAATTGAAAATATCTCAAAAAGTGTTAATCTTAGATAAAAAAAACTCTATACAACGCAAGTTGCTTATAATCAGTTAATTTATACGTTTCCAGGCTTTAGTCCTGTCGCCAGGGGGGGGGGTACAACGGCCTTCTTAATTCAGATGGACTTACCCAAGTTTTTTTTATGTATTTTGACCCGTAGAACACGAATTTTTTGGGTAACAGTTGGTCCGGATGTCGATAAGATTGTTATAAACAAAGAAGTTGAGGAATTACATAACAGCGATTTCTCGCAAAACAAAACATTTTTTTGTATTTTTTGGGTCATTCTAACCAAAAAATGTTCCTACAAGTTTTTTCGTAGGATGCATAGTTTTCGAGATAAACGCGGTTGAACTTTCAAAAAATCGAAAAATTGCAATTTTTGAACCCGAATAACGTTTGAGTAAAAAAATAAAATAGCAATTCTGCTTACCGCCTTTAAAAGTTTAAGTCAAATTATATCTGTTTTGAATATTTGCATTGCTAAAAATTTATTTTTTGATTGTTAAGAAAAGCTATAAACACATAGTGTTTCCCGTGCCTAATACATGCGTTTTAATGCATGCTATTTAGAAATAGCCCCGCTTGCACTTTTACCTCCTCTACGTACTCGTTCGATTTTAAATGAGAAATCATTGAAACATCACTCAAGCACTAGGTGTTTATAGCTTTGTTTTAACAATAAAATAATACATTTTTAGCAATACGAATAATTAAAACCGATATAATTTGACTTGAACTTTCAAATGCGGTAAGCAGAATTGCTATTTTATTTTTTAATCAAAAGTTTTTCGGGTTCAAAAATTCCAATTTTTCGATTTTTTGGAAGTTCAACCGCGTTTCTCTCGAAAATTATGCATCTTACGAAAAAATTTGTAGAAACATTTTTTGGTTAGAATGGCCCAAAAAATACAAAAAAATGTCTTGTTTTGCGAGAAATCGCTGTTATGTGATTCCTTAACTTCTTGGTTTATAACAATCTTATCGACATCCGGATCAACTGTTACCCAAAAAATTCGTGTTCTACAGGTCAAAATACATAAAAAAAACTTGGGTAAGTCCATCTGAATACAGGAGGCTGTTGTACCCCCCCCTCTGGCGACAGGACTACTTATCATCAACGTTTGATTTTTCACCCCCGAGAAGGGGTGACTATCACCCCCCAAGTAAAAGCAACCAACGGCACAAATTCAACTTTGAAGTGGAAGGTAAGTAGAACCTAAATCCAAATTTCTATGCAATTCGGAGTTGCCCCTGAAAATTACACGGTATCGCCGTGTTTCCCGTTCATTTACTGGGCTAATGTGATTATGTGTTAGTAATCTTAAAATTTCTGTAGGTATTTCATCCGGTCTCAGGTCTTTATCGTTTTCTATGCGTTTTATGGTAGAGGAGCCCAAGTGGGGATAAGAAAACCACATGGGGAGAAACCTTGTACCGTGTAAATGTACCACTACCATATATGGACTCTTAATACAGGGCAGTTCATTAAGGGGGCTTAGAAGAATGAGAAATAACCGAAAGGTAATAACCACCACCAAATCTCGAAATCTGGAATACTTTGAACACATTATGAATCCAGATATGCCCTCCTACAAGCCATCCTGCAAGGAAAAATATTTGTAAACTGAGGTCCAGGAAGAAGAAGAACGTCTTGGTTAAAGAACCTCAGAATCTGCTTCAACACAACATCTGTGCAGCTTTTCCGCGTTGCTGCAGATAAAATAAAGACTGACATGATGATCGTCAACATCCGTCACGGATAGGCACTTCAAGAAGAAGTACATACAGAACAGTGTATATTTAAAAAATCTGACGATTTGGGCGGGGCGTAAGGAAATGGGCGAGTCACAAAATTTCACAAAACAAAAGCGAATATTTCGTGAAATGAACGTCAGATTGAAAAACTGAAAAATGCGTATTCAATATTTTTCAATAAACTATCGTTACTTTAAAATCTCAAATAGGATCCCCCATTTTTTATTGCAGATTTGAATTACTTAAGTAAAAATAAGCCACTTTTATTGGATACATTTTTTCGAATTATGGATATATGGCGGTATAATCGGAAAAACGATTGTTGGAAATGGAAAACTAAATTAAAAAAAAAACAAAAAGTCCCCACTAAACTGGAAAACTTAACTTTACCTTTTTTGATTTCAGGATCTAATCTTCACAACCCAATAGGTCGCCCTAACGCTCGAGTAACTGCAAATTTAACATACTTGCCTCCATACTACTATTAGTGTTTTGTTTAGTCGATTCAATAAATAAATAAAAAATATGATGTACGACTTTGTAAGATTTAAAATGTAGGTAATAGTTAAAAGAAAAGCTTTACAAAACCTGTTAAGGTCTATCTTAAAGTGAAATCTACCGATATTGTGGCAAATTAATTTCCGAAGAAAACAGATAAAACGCTAAGAAAGCATATACGGCTAGGACCACGCACTCCGTCACCGATAACTTGACTTGTTAACTGCCAGTTTATTCAGTTCAGCGCGAGTTTCCGACAGCTATATTTGTTTTGTAGCTGACTACAAGGAGAAAATTGATGAGACAACAGCGATAGTTACATTGATTGTAGCTATAAAAGTCTTTTACTACTTCAGAAATGTACCGAAAGTGCTATTAAATAGATTTTACTTTGTCTCTCGGCAGTTGGAGGTTAGTTTCTTACTTTAGCTTAAGGTTTTTATTTTGGTACTTTTGAAGTGTTAGCGGGTTTTTATGTCGGTGAGTATTGGCCGTTTGATTTTAATCATCTGTAAATAGAAGATCGTTAACCACACAGTTGGCGAGTTAATAACTTTCTAGCTTTTAAAAACTTACTGAATGTTCAAATAAAAAAAGAAATGTCTAATATGGATCCATCCATTTTGGCCTAAATGACGCATGCGACTTCATATGTGGTACTAAACTATAAGAAACAATGAACAATCTCGAAGGTTCACAAATTCGGGTTTCCTGATCCCTCTATTATTCCACCTGATTATGGAAAAAAATTAAGAATGAACAAAAGATACTTAATTGGAAAATAAAACTTAAAGTAATTTTTTCTACGCTCATGACTTTAATATGTCAATTGATTATTATGATTTAACTACCTGTATCATAACCAGCTTAATTATGATACAATTTTTTAACCTATAGAATCGCGGGGTGAAATTCGCAATGAAGGTGGCACATGCGCAGTGACCAATTTCAAGTCAAATGCATACGCTTTGACAGTTTTCAATATGTAAAAAAACTGACTAACTTAAAAATGAAATATTTTTAAGAAAATGTCTGAAGACATTATTGTCATTAAAAATGATTCCTCAAATTCATTTTAGTAACTGTAATACTGAAAAATAAATGTATCAACAAAATAATAATTTATTTAACCATAATATTGCCTAGTGGGAACAATAGTGGCTAAACCCGAAAATCAACGTTTTTGAGTTAAGTCCATCAACCGACATCTAAATATGCCTTCTTTTATGTGCAATATCGGCGATCAATTATTTAATTTCCTTATTACCAGAGGGCGCCTACATAGTCCTGTCGCCAGGGGGGGTACAACGGCCTCGTTAATTCAGATGGACTTACTCAAGTTTTTTTTATGTATTTTGACCCGTAGAACACGAATTTTTTGGGTAACAGTTGATCCGGATGTCGATAAGATTGTTATAGACCAAGAACTTGAGGAATCAAATAACAGCGATTTTTGGCAAAACAAAACACTATTTTGTATTTTTTGGGCCATTTTAAGTAAAAAATATTTCTACAAGTTTTTTCGTAGGATGCACAGTTTTCGAGATAAACGCGGTTGAACTTTAAAAAAATCGAAAAATTGCAATTTTTGAACCCGAATAACTTTTGATTAAAAAATAAAATAGCAAGTCTGCTTACCGCATTTAAAAGTTTAAGTCAAATTATATCGGTTTTGATTATTTCCATTGGTAAAAATTTATTTTTTTATTGTTTAACAAAGCTATAAACACGTAGGGTTTCCCGTGCTTTTACATGTGTTTTAACGCATGTAACGTAGAAATAGTCTTGATTGCACTAGTACCTATTCTACCTACTCGTTCGATTTTAAATGAGAAATCATAGAAACATCACTCACGCACTAGTTGTTTGTAGCTTTGTTTAACAATAACACAATAAATTTTTAGCAATGCAAATAATCAAAACCGACATAATTTGACTTGAACTTTCAAAGGCGCTAAGCAGAATTGCTATTTTATTTTTTAATCAAAAGTTATTCGGGTTTAAAAATTGCAGTTTTTCGATTTTTTGAAAGTTCAACCGCGTTTATCTCGAAAACTGTGCATCCTACTAAAAAACTTGTAGAAATATTTTTTGCTTAAAATGACCCAAAAAATACAAAATATTGTTTTGTTTTGCCAAAAATCGCTGTTATTTGATTCCTCAAGTTCTTGGTCTATAACAATCTTATCGACATCCGGATCAACTGTTACCCAAAAAATTCGTGTTCTACGGGTCAAAATACATAAAAAAAACTTGGGTAAGTCCATCTGAATTAACGAGGCCGTTGTACCCCCCCTGGCGACAGGACTAACATGTCTTTAGGGTATTGTAAATTTGTCACATATTTTGATGCATTAACGACGAAATGCCAGTTATTAATTTGTCTTTGGAAACGTCACGAAACTTTATATCAACACAGGCGAATCTCCAATTACGCCGTGCTTCCACGTATTTGAACATTGAACTATTATCTTTAAAAATAGTAGTGCAATGTTTAGTAGTCTTTTTTTTGTGTGGTTATTTTTAAACAACTTCCTACACAAAAATTCAGTTTCAACCGGTCTTACTTAGAAATAGAAAATCAAGAAAGCGACTATGCGCTTTGGAACAGTATTCTTTGGTTCCACTCTATCGAGAACCAATATCCATTTCTAAAAAGAAGTTTGATGACTTGCCAAGTATCTTACAAAATAAATCAATTCCTTCCGCTCACAATCAGTTCTTCAGTACCTTTAAATATGAAACATAAGTAAAATAATGGATTTTACTTTACTATTCATAGTTTTTCTGCTTACTTTTCATTTTTTTGTCATGTTTATCGTTTTCTTGTCACCAGAGAATATTTTAATAATTATTATTTAAGGTGATAAAGTAGCGATCAACAGGTAGCAAAAACGCGTTCCAAGATTGCGGCTGTAATTTTAAATATTTTTTCGAGATATTTGGCACACGTATTCGTAATATAATAAAGAATGGCGGTACAGAGCCCAATTTGAAAAATTTATTAACATGTCGAAATTACTCTGTAATTAAATACAATATTAAAAAAACGAGCCTGTACCGCCATTAAGAAGAACAAAAAAATACACTTTTTTAAATATGCTTTTTTATCCGATGCCTAGATTTTGTGTCATTTTGGAACTACATACTAATGAAATAAAAAATTTTAGTAGTGTAAAATAAAGAATCTGTTACATTTTATAGAAGGTAACACTATGTGTATCAAAATATCTTAGTACAAACCAAAAGCCTACCACCACACCAATTTGGGTTTATAAATCAACATTCAAACATATAATACATACATAGAGTTGTAGATAAAATCAACGAGGACTTTGAAAATAATAGGTACTGCTCGGCGGTATTCCTGGATATAAGCCTGGAATTTGATAAAGTCTGGCATAAAGGTCCTTTAATTAAACTAAAACGAAATTTACCAACAACTTACTATATAATCTTAAAGTCCTTTATCTCCAGCATAAACTTAGAGATAAAGCACAACATACAACAAGTTCTCGCTAGGGTGCCCCAAGAAAGCGTATTTAGGCCCATATTATACCTTATAGCACTGCTGACTCACCGACAGATACATTACAAATACCACCACAGCTTAATTTGGTGATGATACTGCAATATGTACTATCAATACAACAGTGGATGACAAAATGGAGAGTGAAAGTAAATGAAAACAAATCACTACACGTAACATTTACCACACGTAGGGATACATGACCGGCTGCATCCTTACACAGTAAAGGAATCCCACGAGAGGATGAAGTTAAATATCTAAATATGTATGTTGACAGAAGATTAAACTGGAGAAAGCATATATATTTACTACGCGAAAACAAGTGGGCCTTAAGGCTCAGTTACACGACGCTAGTAACTCGTACGGGTCACTAAAACCGATAACTAACTTTTAGTACTCTCCTTCTGTAAGTTGGTGTTTTATATTCCAGTAGAGTACTTACTGCGAGTGTTCATGCCAGTCGAGTAAATAGAAAGCCATCCTGTTCACTGGAACGAGTAGGTTCCACCACCAATATTTCTCTCACGCCATACTCGACTGTATGACGTACTAGCACCGTAGAGACCGGTTACATGCTTCTAGTAGCTAGTACCAGTGATTAGTTAAGGTACCAGTGATTAGTTAATGTGCTTAAAACACGATTTTAGCGTGTAGACGCCACTATCTTTATGAAACACTCGTCTCTAGTACTCGCCCCAGTAACACGTACGAGTTACTAGCGTCGTGTAACTGAACCTATAAGTTAGGCGCCATCATGTACCTATAGGTTGTTAGGCAGAAAATCAAAACTACCAACTGATAATAAAATATTAATCTACAAAACCATGCTAATACCAGTTTGGACTAGAATGGTCTAGAGTTATGGGGAACCGTCGCACTTTCCATCATTGAAATCATACAAAAATTTCAATCCAAAATATTGAGAAAGATGGTAGGAGTACCATGGTTCATAACCAATAAAGCCATCCATCAAGATGTGTTCGCAAAAAGTTTAGTGAATAAACCGCATACAGTTCGAAGGTTAAAACGAAAAGTTCCGTTAGGGATAATAGATCAATACTATACTCCTATGTGTATAAGTTTCTGTCAGATATAATCAATATTGTAATTTAAAAAGGGAATGCATCTCTGGATGCCTCCCTACATGTCATAATAAGTTGTCAGTCATATTCCTTATTGTCTATTATCTACCCAAACATTTAGGTTGAGATTGTATAGATATATATTGTAATAAAAGTTGGGTTAATAAAAAAACACTATATATATATATATATATATATATATATATATATATATATATATATATATATATATATATATGTATATATTAATATATTCTTACAAATCTCTGGATGATAAATTATTGCAGCACAAATAATCTGACTGAATATGTATATACTAAATTAAATTTTAATTGAAAGAAAAAGTTTTATCACGGTCTCAAAAACTTCACATTAATAAAATTTTTCTCACAACTTCCATGGCATACGTTACTATCCTTACGAAAAAGTTGAAACATACTTATCAGCTTTCTGTGTACAAGTTCACCACCATTCTAAAATCTTCCCTTGTTTTATTTTAACCCCTTGAAAACTTCCCCGTCTTGGTCTCCGATTTTGTAGTCAAAGAACAGCCACGCTTGAAATATTCAAGTTGTAAAGAGGGCACCAGTCAGTTTGGTGCCCTAGGAACTTAATTTTACAGTCAAACTTTAGGAAATGTTCAGTAAATGTTTACAGTGTACCAAAGCTAACTTGGCAAATATTCTACAGCAGCGCAACGATAATATTTAGAGGTAAATTCGGTCAAGAGGTTAGGAAGGGACGGTCTTTACGCTTTCCCCTAGGTACATAGATGTTAATTATATATATCACATTATGGATATTTGTTTTGTACCTGTTTAGGTGGAGTATGTAAATACTATGGATGAAATTCACTTCAGTATTTTTTATAGTCTCTAGAAAAATAATGAATATTACAAGGGATGAATTAAACAATTATTATAATTCCAAAACGGTTTTCTTAATAGACGAAACAATCAAGCACTAAAATCGGCCTTACCTCCGACAAAAAAAGGGCAAGACGGCTCTTAATAATTCTTTTTGCATTCGATTCGTGAATGCACCAGGGAACTTTGTGAACCGGAGACATGATATAGTATTGAAAAACTGCATACAAAAAATGCATTCTTAATGTGCATCTCAAACAGACCATAAAAAAATTCAGAACTCGTCAATTATCGGCGGAAATGAGTTTAATTTTGTTACTCGGGAGTTTTTGGGGACGCTGAATACGAATATGACGTCAAAGTGATCTCCGGAGTACCTGTTGCCAAGGGTACCTACTGTTTACTTCGTCGTTAAAATTTATTAAAAAATTAGTCAAAAATCATTACTCGGGGGGTTTTGGGGCCGCTAACGACGAATATGACATCGGAAGTGATTTTCGGAGTACTTCGTGCCCAGGGTACCTACTGTTTAGTTCTCTTGTGGAGTTTTCTTAAAAAAAATTATTAAAAAATTAGATAAAAATAATTACTCGGGAATTTTTGGGGTCGCTAACGACGAACATGACATCGGAAGCAATCTCCGGAATACCTGGTGCCCAGGGTACCTACTTCTTATGGAGTTTTAGGCAAATTCATTAAAAAATTAGCCAAAAATCATTACTCGGGGGTTTTTGGATCGCTGTTTAAATTCATTAAAAAATTAGTCAAACGTCATTAGTTATGAGATAAATAGTAGGTACCCTGGGCACCAGGTACATCGGAGATCACTTCCGATGTCATATTCGTCGTCAGAGACCCCAAAACCCCTAAGTAATGAATTTTAACTTATTTTTTAATGAATTTGCCAAAAACTTTAGAAAACGAGGTAAACAGTAGGTACCGTGGGCACCAAGTACTCCGTAGAGCACTTCCGATGTCATATTCGTCGTCAGCGACCCAAAAAAACCCGAGTAATGATTTTTGGCTAATTTTTTAATGAATTTTCCGAAAACTCCAAAAGAAGTAGGTACCCTGGGCACCAGGTATTCCGGAGATTGCTTCCGATGTCATGTTCGTCGTTAGCGACCCCAAAAACACCCGAGTAATTATTTTTGACTATTTTTTTTGCTGAAAACTCCACAAGACGAGGTAAACAGTAGCACCAGGTACTCGGATATCACTTTTGAGGTCATATTCGTTTTCAGCGACCCCAAAAACCCCCGAGTAACAAAAGTGAACTCATTTCAGGAGACGAAAAAAACTGATTTAAAGAATGATATTGACTTAAAACTTTTTCTTATTTGACACAGTTACTTAGAATAGTGTCCGTCAGCCTTATCATAAAGATACATCTATTTTTAAAATATTATTACTTTAAAAATGGAGTTTGTCAACTTTCATGTTTGAAATAATGAAAAATTTTGGAGTTAGGCACATTTAATAACGAAAATCATAAATAATATGCGGAACTCCATAAAATGTCTCCAAAAATAAACTGTGAAAAATGCTTAAGTCTCATAAGGAAAACGAATGTGGAGTTTTAATGATAATAATGAAGCTTAAATGTAATTAACAGAAAAACTATAATAATATTATCAAATTGAACTTACCTTCAATAAGTTTACACTATTTCCTTAATATGTTAGTTTATAATATTTTTCTTCAAGATATAACACAGCAGCGCAGCAAAAGTACATCTAATCTTAATGACAATGAGGGACTTTCACAAGTTTCATGTGATTCACCAACGCCGTGGAGTTGGGTAAGGAGTTGGGTAGAGTTCTTTTTTGTGGTTCTAGCGACATCTATTGACTTTTTGAACTTTTTTGTGTTGCTATGCATGCGTACCATAAATATTAATCAGATGGCGCAAAAATTTCGTTTTTGCTTATTTTGGGACTTAGGCACTTTTCATATGAGGCCGGCGATATATTGTTTTCCTCTATTTTCCCACTTTAGCATTTTAAAACCGTATTCGAGGACCGCTTTAAATAATTTAGGTGAGAGAGTGTAGCTCTGTCTCACAGAATAGATTCTCAGAGGATATTAATGTGGCAGTGTATTAATCTGATCTTAAGATTTAATGTAATAACTCGCTAGTTGAGAATTTGTCTAGTTTGTAGAAGACAGCTTTGGCTTTTTTAAAGCGTGTTCTTATTTTTTGTTCATATCCCAGCTTCATTAATATTAGCGCTCAAATAGTTAAAATTGTTGACTTTTTCTAAAGATACTCCACACGGTCAGATGTTCGTTAGTTGCAACTCTGTTTTGATGACAATTATAAGTTTTATCTTAAAAGTAAGCTGCAGTCCATATTCCCCACATGTTTTGGTCACTCTATTTATTTAAGTCGTTGCAGATCTATTTTATTGCAAGCAATAAATACCATGTCGTGTGCGTATTTGATATTGTTAACATTAATTCTGTTGACTTTATTTCCTGCCTCTTCATATAAGGCTTCTTTTCAGATAAATTCGGAGTATATATTATTAAAAAGTAGATGCGAAAAAATACACCCTTTCCTCACTCCACGTCGTGTTCGGTCCAATTTGTATATTTGCACATTAATGCCAACACCAATATTTGATCATATGAAGGTCTTGGTCATGTGGCAAATGACCTATCAGTTTGTCGTGCATACCCGGCCACAAGCCTTCTCGAAGTCGATTTTCCGTTATCTGTAGTATCTAATGTTAGAACTACCTTGCTGCTCAGCCACCAAAAGGGAATATAAAGTCAATATGAAAATAAAATAAAAAATCAGGAATTAAACAGTTTGAACACTTTTTCTTCTTCTTTTTCGAAACTACTTATGCCCTTAGGGGCGTCGGAGGTATTACTCATCATCTATCCATATCTTCCATTTCTTGCAGTCCTTTGCTAATTCTTTCATTTGTTGATGTGTTTTTCCTTTCTCCTGTCCAATTTTTATAATCTGATCGATCCATCTTTTCCTTGGCCTCCCTTTCCTTCTTTTACCATATCTTTTTGATTCCATCACCTGATTTGGTAGTCTTCCCTGGTCCATTTTTTAATGTGTCCATACCATTTTAATTTTCTCTTTTGGATTTTGGTTATTATCGATTCCTGTTTCAGTCTTTGTCTTATATCTTCATTTCTTATTCTGTCCAATTTCGTTTTTCCTGCTATTTTTCTAATCTGCTTCATCTCCGCTGCGTTTATTGTACTGTCTAGTTTTGCATTGCTTATTCATGTCTCACTTGCATATATTAAAGTTGTTACAGATATTGCATTGTATACCTTTAGTTTTGTTTCTTTATCTATTTCCTCTCTTCCAAATATTGTTTTATTTAGTGAATAGTAGATCTAATTTGATTTTTTTGTCCTGTATGAGATTTCTTGATCTATCTTTGGGAGCGCTCAAGTATTACGTAACGCGATTATTGAAGATTTTTTACCCCTCCCCACCCCTATGTAGCGCACTCTAACTAATGGGCGTTTAAATATTGCGTAACGCAATTTTTGAAGATTTTTACCCCCCCCCCCCCCGACCTGCACGGCCCCTTTCCATCCTCTGATATTATTACTCCCAGGTATTCAAACGTCGAGACTGTTTCTATTATTTCGTTTCTGCACCTAAATATCGTTTGGTTTATTTCTTCCCTTTTCTTTTGGGTTACTATCATGGTCTTCGTTTTCTTTACATTTACCTCCATTTTCAAATTTTCTATTTCTTCCACCCAGACTTCGATTAATTTTTGCATTTTCTCTATTCCTATACCCTATTGTTGACTGTAATTGCCTGGACCTTCTTTTAGCGCTCTTCATTACTCTATCCATTACTAATATAAATAAAACTGGGCTGAGACTGTCCCCTTGTTTTATTCCTCTCCTTAGGTTTATTATTGGCGATCTGTTTCCGTTTATATGTACTTTAGCGAGTACGTTGCTATATGTACTTTTTACCACGCTTACTATCTTTTGCGGAATTTGCAGATCTTCCATTACTGACCCTATTACTTCTCTATTTAAAGAATCAAAAGCAGTTTTTATATCTATAAACGTAATATATAAGTCTTCTCCTATTTCGTTTTTCCTTTCAATTATATTTCTCAGTAAGTATACATTATCTGTTGTTCCTCTTTCCTTCCTAAAAGCCATTTGTTCTTCTTCTAGTCTTCCTTCCAGTTCTTTCCTGAACTTCCGTTATGTTATCCCGGTGTAGACCTTATATGCCACTGATGATAAGCATATAGCCCTATAGTTATCACATTCCGCTTCATCTCCTTTCTTATGTATTGGTATCAATAAATTTTGTTCCCAGTCTTTCGGTATCGTTTCTGTTCTACATGCTTCCCTCATTATTTCCAGTAGCCAAAGTTTGCCTCATTCTCCCACGTACTTCATTATCTCCGGATCTATGTCATCGGCACCTCCCGCTTTTCCAATCTTTATTCTTGCCAATTCTTCTTCAACATCTTTGATATGAATTTCGTCTACTCGATTATCCCTATTCCCTATCCCTCTTCTCTTTCCTGCTGTTCTCTCTCCTCATTTTGTTGATTGCTTGACTCGAATATTCCTTTATAGTGCTCAGTTTGAACAAAAACTAAATATGTGTTTGCTTCCAAAGCACAAGGCATAAGCAACTATTCCTAATTTTAAAAGCTATATCTTGAAACTAGTCACAATTGTGTCCTAGTATTTATATTACGAGTAACTGAGACCTATAATATACTTAACATACTTCTGCATTGTCATATTTTATTCTAATTTATTACCTAATCAATTCCATTTAAAACCACTATAAACTCTCTTCTATAAATGACTATAAAATACGTCTCCTTTTTTGTAGATATGTACATGAATTTCCATCAACACTTTGTGACCTTTATTTGGTATGCCGAAGATATGCTGTTCATTTTTCAAACCCAATGGTATTCTTTATTTAGTATATTTGAAGCTGATTCAGAATTCATCAATTCTCCTTGAACGTCAGTTATGGCGTGAACTATCGATTTCTTGCCTTACGTGATGAACATGTGAATGGTGCCACTTGCATTTCTAACAATATTTTCGGATGAAAAGCATCACACGAAAATAGGCCAGTACTTTGCGTGTAAGTTGTTATTTTAGTAAAGTTTGACTATAACGAATGGTTATTTATTCTTCTTGTTCTTCTTCTTCAGATGCAAATCCACTATACACATTAACTCTCTCTTTCTTGTAATGTGTATCAGAGATTGTATGTATGTCGTTAATCCCTGTCCATTGCCTTATGTTTTAGAGTTAGGACATTTCCTTGCGTCATATTCCTCTCTTGCCTTCAATTTTACCCTCGATTATAAGTTGAAGGGACTGGTATTTTTCGTTTCGCATGATGTGACACAGACACGCCGTTTTCCTTTTCTTGATGGTTTCGAACAGTAGGCGTTCTTAGTTGATTCTTTTAAGGACATCTACATTTGTGACCTTCACCGTCCATGGTATCTTTAGGACACGGTGATAAAGCCACATTTAGATGGCTTTTAATCTGTTTATATCCCTCGTTTTGAGTGTCATCTACGTCATATAGAAACACCGACAATACGTAGCACTTAGAAAACCTTAGTCTCAGTTGAAGATAGAACTCTGAACAGGTCAGTACCTTCCTGAATTTTACGAAAGCTTGTCGAGCTTGCTCAGTGCGACATTTTACGTCCCTCTCCGATGCCCAGTCCTCAAAAAGCAGGTACCTGGGAACGTGGTTATGTGCTTAATTGATGCAAGATATTATTATCATCATCCTTTTCAATCGCTTAAAAGGGATATTGCTGGATATACCGTGTGGACGTTCAGGTTGGAATAAATTCATTTCTCGGGAATGGGCGATTTTGGAGATAAATCATGAAACAAGTCGATTTTTATTTTTGAATTATGGTAGGGGAGCAAAGTATGCTAAATGTGCAGTCACTCGAGCGCTTTGGGGATCTATTGGGTTTTAAAGAGTAGGTCCTAAAACCAAAAAAATTAAGTAAAATTTTCCATTTTAGTGGGGACTTTCCATTTTTTATTAAATTTCCATTTCCAACAACCGTTTTTTTAGATTATAGCGCCATCTATCTATAATTCGAAAAAATATCTCGAATAAAAGTTACTTATGTTTACGCAAGGAATCCAAATCTGCAATAAAAAATGGGGGCTCCTATTTAAGATTTTAAAATAACCCCCACCCCTCCTACGTGGGGGGTCGTGTTTGGTGCCATTCGATAGACTTTTTAAAAATATTGAATATGTGTATTTTTCAGTTTTTCGATATGATGTTTATTTCGCGGGATTCGTATTTAAAATATTAAATTTACCCCCACTCCCACCGTGTAGGAAGTCGTGTTTGGTATCATTCGATAGATTTTTGAAAAATATTGAGTACGTATTTTTTAGTTTTTCGATCTGTCATTCATTCCGCGAAATATTCGCTTTTTTCTTGTGAAACTTTGGGATTTACCCATTTCCTTACACCCCGCTCAAATCGTCAGATTTTTAAAATATACACTGCTTTGCATATATTTAACTTTTACCTTATCTTAATCTGACGATTTCGAGTTTTTTTAAAGATATATTTTTTTCGCCCCCACCCTTAACGAGCTCCCCTGCATTACTCCCCCGAACTGCAAAAATCCCCGCTTGGGCTCCCCTACCATTATAATTTTTTGCATAATATATCATACGAGTGAAGTCATCCATCTGAACGTGATGACGTAATCGATGATTTTTTGAACGACAGTAGGGGTCATATGCTAGCTTATTTGAAAGGTTATTCAATTTTCTCTTCGGTAATATAAACATGAACACAATTATTGATATAGGGTGGACACAATAATTATTTTTTAATTAAAAATTAATTGACTCAAAAAGAAGTATATATGTAACTTATTAACTTCAAAATACATTTTACTGCTTCAAGAAAACAAAAAAAAGATTATTTGACAAATATACATTACTTTTCGCTTAAATTAAAAAATATTCAAACTGCCAAGAGATAGATAGGTGGCAGCTTAAATATTGAATTTAAGCAAAAAGCAATGTTTATTTCTTTAATAAAACAATGTTTTTTTGTTTGCTTGCAGAAGTAAAATGTATTTTGAATGAAATAAGTCACACTGTATAAATAATTATGTTAATATTTACATTATTGAATGGAAAATTGAATATTATTTAAAATGATCAAGCACACGACCATTATTCTCATTTAAAAAATCATCTATTACGTCATAACGCCTAGGTAGATGATATAATATAAGGTAGAAATCACTTTCGAAATAAAATTATTTCTGTCCTTGTGTTAAAAAATTTTAAAAACCGCTAAGACCCAGCCATTTTTAAATATAAATACACTCTTTTTAAACCTAAATTTGAATGTACAGGGTGATTCACGCAAGCCTAGCTTAGTTCATAATTTTTATTTTTAATGGGACATCCTATATATCTTCATATTTTTAAAAGCTGCTTAACAACCTGATTTCATCGAACCATATCATGTATTATGTATTACGAATACTACAGGGTGAAATCTTTAATTTAAAGTGTGTGGAAACCACTTATGGAATAAAATTGTTTGTGTCCTTATTTTACAAAATTATAAAAAGCGCTGGGAAATGGCAACTGTTAAATTCAAATATACACTTTTCAAACATAAATTTAAATATACAGGGTGATTCACATAAGTCTAGCATAGTCCATGATCTTTAATTTTCATGAAACACCCTGTATATTTTTATGTTTTTAGAATCTGCTAAACAATCTCACATCAAAAAAGTGTATTATGTAGGGCCTATTATGAATAATACAAGGGGAAGTACAACATTATGTATAATTTTTGTCAAGATAAAGCTACATATTATACATAAAATTAATACCTACTACATAAAATAAATACCTATATAAAATTTTAAAATTATTAATTTATCATATCATAATTTAAATAATGGTATTATTCCTCCCTTGCATGATTACTAAGAGCTCTTTGTATAACAAGGGAGGAAAGTGTTACTTTTCCTCCCGAGAATGAAGTTTACATGAATGAATTAAGTAGTCATTCAAGGGAGGAAAAGGCACTTTACTCCCATGTTATACATATGATTTTTCCACCTTTCTCAAATAACAAGTCATTTGTTCATTTTTAAATAATTTATTTTTGTAACTAATCAACACAATTTATTAAAAAACTACAACTAACAAGTAGGTACAGCAGAACTGTCAACTATCAAATTTAAGTCAAATTATTAATGTAACACGTATTTAACATATGCATTTAAAATTTTTAAATAAAAATAACAATTTACTGTTTTTTCCATTCTGCAAAATACAGGGTGTTCTATAAATAAACGTTAAAATGTATAGATACTTTCATAATAGATAATAGAATATTGTATAGGACGTCAATAAGTTATTTCATCAATGACATACCATGACGTCACTTTTACTTTTCCTCTCTAGGGAGGAAAAGTACGACTTTGCTTCCTACAATCAGGTCCGGAAAAGTACACTTTCGGTAGAGGTACATAGGTACAGGTTATAGGTGGATATAGCCCTTTCCAAACACCAAGAATATTACAAAACCTTAAAACTTTTACAACTTTAACAAAATGACAACTATAAAAGCCAAATACAGCTGATCTATTATTTGTCAACTTTCTCTGTTATTATTGTATTCAGTTTCTATAAATTTTCTGATGTTCTAAACGTCACTAGACATAAAAATAAACATTGTACACGTGAAAGGTTCAGGACTGTAATAGTTCAATGTTCCTATGCATCTTGTATGGTGATGCGATGTATATGTACTGTATATTATAATACAATGTGTATGACGTATGACATTTTCGATGATTTGTTCTTCGACATCTTTTACTCTGCTATTGTTGGTATGTTCTTTTTTGTTGACTTCTTCTTTTGGTACTGTCAACCAAAGCCTGCTTCATTCTGCTGATGGGTTTGATACAAATTTTTCTTCGTTAAGTAGGACGAGGGCAGTTCTTTGCATATTTCCATGGAACTAGTGAATAATGCTTCATTAGATTTATTGCCAACAAAATCCAGAGACAAATATAACTATTCATACAACCGTTTCATGGAATATCGTAAAAATAAAAATTCAAGTTCTTTCTCCGAAAATGGCATATTTCTTGGAGAGTTGTTCTTTATTAAGGCTATGGGTACATAATTCGCAAATATTTTACGGCTATCCCTACTTTTTCTGTCTTTACACGGCAAATTACGTGTAGTAAAATTCTCACTGGTATGGAAACTGCAGATGTAAACATTAGTTTGACAGTGACATTGTCATTAGAAAGGTAGAGATGGCTATTTCGGTTTCGTTCAGTTTTTGAATGTCCTTGGATAACCTTTACTTGTATAAATGATAGAATTAGTTTTTCACTAATTATGTATTCGGTGGTTACCATTATTTATATGCTATACAAATAGTCGAAAAGCAAAAAAGTTGTAAAGTTATTTTAATAATGTCCTGTTACCATGGAAAGCTTAGATAAGGTTTGAATATGTAAAAAACTGCGTTGTATAAATGTAGTATTACTTAATTAATTTGTAAAGACTTTATTTATTCCTTTATTTGCCCAAATTAAAATATGGGACGTTGTTACCAGAAATGTGTTACTGAAAAGCGAAGAAATAGACGGTTAGCTCAATTGAAGTAAGTACTTTTTTACATAAATCAAATTAATTACTTTTGTATTTTTCAAATTAATTTTAAATTTATAGTGAAAATATGATCTATAAAATCTATCGGTAGACCAATAATTTTCGCATTAAATTTTATTCTCGTTTAACGACGTTCTACACCTTCGTTGCGTGGTATGCTTCTCAGAGGAAAGGAGGGGAAACTTATATGCAAGAAAGTTGGTAACAATGAATTTATAGCAGAATAATCAAATCATATGTTTCAGTATTGAATACTTTATAAAAATAAATTATAATAAATTACGGAATTTACGGAATCAATTACGGAATTAATTATAATAAATAAATTAAAAATAAATGGTACCGTAAACAATCCTCATATTTTAATATGTTATTCCTTACAAAAAAAAACCTTTAATTTAAGCACAAATAATTTAAAATCGTAAATTTGGGTCAAAAGTTATTAACTTTTTAAGAATTCCCAGAAGAGCCCATGCCCCAACTTAACTTTGACCCTTAATAGTAATTAAACGGTACGGTAAAACAATTTTTAAAAAATCAAGTCTTAGTTTTTTGAAGTAAACTATAACATACTAAAATTTCATGTAAATCCTTAATTCTTTGCCGAAGGTGTAGAACGTCGTTAAAGGAGTAAACTATAATATGTTGGATTGTTGGAAGTTTTTGCCGATTGTAGATATGTTTGTGGTCATATCAAATGATCACATCAACTGATTTATTACTATGATCACTACAAAGCGTAGCGCCAGCCGTGTCTGCATTACACCAATCGTGATGGAATTAGTTTTCCATGTGCTTATGATTTGTGAATTCACATTTTTACGTTCCAAATTATTAGAATTGTACATGAGTGACTCAGATCCGAAGCGACAAAAGAGTTACGCGAGGATAAAAATGAACAATTGTTATTTGTTAATCTTCTTCACAATTATTAAATTTTATTTGATAAAAGAATGACCCCAAAAATTAAGAATCTTCTTCTAAGTTCGTAAATTTTTCTATGACACACATTCATAAATACTGTCATATTGTAACAAAAAAAATACCTACGCCGAAGACGTCCACCCACCAACTTCACTTAAACTGAAGCAAAATACTACTAAACAAGCACATACTTCAAAAGCGTAAAACATTCTTCTATGTAGGCTGGTAAATAGGAGCAAATACTACGGAGAAAAGCAAATATGATTTTTAAGTGTAGTGAAATCTTCAAAAATGTAGTACGTACTTGAAGCATTAGCATTTACTACATTTTATGCCACCATGGGCACTTTACTGTATAGCTAAACTCGTACCTATGTACGGTTATCAGAACAAACTCTTATAAAATAATACTTTTATGTGAACTTTAATGACTTGAAATACTTGGATTTTCCATAAATAATATATAAACAATAAATAACTTTTTATTAATTGTACGCCTTAAATCAATTATTATTTTTCAAATACACTATCAATACTATTTAATAAACAACTCTTTGATTGGTTTTATTATCATCGTAAAAGCGTTAAAAAGCAGTAGCAGAATGAACTGCTATATCAAAATAGCGGGTCGGATACATCTCTACTTGTCACTGTCTTGAGTCTTGTCATAACATTATATTCGAATGAGTGCGTTGTATGACAAAGATAGCGAATGTTCGATTTCCACGGACATGGTGTCCATTTTTTTCGAATCCTGAAAAAACTAATAAATATTTTTTAAAAATTTAAACACATAATGAAAGACTAAATTATTATCGAGGGCCGAAAGTCCCTTTGAATATATAAGAAGTTTCTTTCGAATGAGATATTTGAAATTAAAAATTACACTACATTTTCTCTTAGTTTTTCACCCCTGTAACTTATTAAAATATACATTATAGAAGTTCTCAGGGACTTTCTGCCCTCGCTAATAACGTAATCTTTCATTTTGCGTTTAAATTTTTCAAAAATACTTATTAGTTTTCTCAGGATTCGAAAAAAATGAATTCCCATTTGAATAGCATTGCAGCCGAAAATACGTACCGATCCTCTTAAATTTGCTCTGAATCTGCTGTAAGGAAATAATATTTCCTTAGCCAAGCCGCACACCAAAGAAACATGAAACGAAAAACATGAAATATGAAACGAAAAACATGTTTCATGAAAAGAAAACACTGCTAAACAAATCTCAAAGTCCGCCTACCAATGAAACGAGTGTGATTCATGCTCATGACACATTTTTATTTTCGGAGAGTTTCATAAATGGCCGGACATATATTTGTTTAGCAGTGGTTTATTTCCATGAAACGTAATTTACGTTTCATGTTTCTTTGATGTGCGGCCTGCCTTAGAGTAAGTAGACAACATTTCCGTACAGTTATTTTTAATTTCCAGGCAACGGCAAAGTATAAGGAAACATCGAACGTTTCTTTCAAAAATGTTGTCAAAAAAAGCTCTAAATTCCTGACCGATTTTCGGAAAAAGTAATTTATTATAAAAATACTCTACTAGTAATGTTAACTACTATAATTAAATTATCTGATAAAACTATCTACTTTTTAGAGACAGGTCTAAAATAAGCAGAGGTAAAAATAACCGAGTCTACTAACTCTGATAAGTACTAAAATAAAATGTAACAAAACGAATTGGCATACTGCTGGATCACGAAGGAAATGTACGTAAAGATACGTGAGCATTCTTAAGAATTTTGAATTTGATGATATTGTTTTCCTCGTCTGGAGTCTTCTCCCTTCTCAAATGTGACTCAAACCGCTGCTGTTGAAATATTTTTTAATAAAAAATGATCTGATTTAAAAACTATTTTCTCATACAATTTTAATATTATCTCCTATATTTTATAAGGCTAAAGAACCAATCAGATGTAAAATAGAAATTAATGGCATCAGTATTAAATGTATATAATGGAAATAAAATAGCTTGGAAATACACTGTCTAGCTATGGAGACCTGGACAAAGATGTGAAAAATCAAGTACAAAAAGCAATTGGACTGACAGGATGCCTAATTACACTATATGGCGAAACCGACATATTAACACTGAGATGAAGTCAAGAATTTATAAATCCAGTGTACGACCAATAATGACTAGAGCTCGGAATATGCAAAATGCATATTAAGTGCATATTTGTATATTTTAGATAACGACAAGTCTCAGATCTAAACAATAAATCTGAAAATTTTCGTGGAACCACTTTCTGGTAACATCCTTAATCTCTGCCTTCTACAATTTATACGGCAAGGAGACGACGAATAAAGAGACGAAGAGGACTATATTATGCAGTCACATTTTGTTAGTGAAAACATTTTGTTATTAAGTGATGCTGCGCCATATGACCAAAGGTGCACGGCATTTAAAAATATTTTTTTCACATTTATTACTTGTTTAGCACACGCTTTAAATATGTACAGTAGCAAAAACTGTAAGGACAGAAGAGCCCTTCAGAGCGTATAGTTGTATAAAGATCGTTTACCTAATGTGCCTTTACCACCCAAACCTGAGATAACTAGATGTGGAACATGGTTAAATTCAGTAAATTTCATAACCGATAATTTTGAGTGAATTAGAGACGTCATATTTGTAGTTTCGATATAGACAACTCAGGTGCTATAAAAAATGAGTGGATGTGTTAAAAAAACCGTTATTAAAAAGTAATTTGACACATATTCAATCTTGTAAAGATTGCTGAACCAATTACTTAATTAGAAAAGCGAAACATTTTATTAGACCAAAGTATTGAAATTATTAATTTATTAAATGAAACAATTAAACACCTTGGGGAAACCAACAAAGTGTATTATGAAAAATTCTGCACGGTGTTAAAGAAAAATGAGGGATACCAAAAAATTATTCAAATAAATAATATTATTAAGATGGGGAAATGTGAAGATAATTTAATTTTATAGGTATAACCCTCAATTATATAATATTTTAAGTTTTTTTTTTCAACTTCATGTGAAGTAGAAAGAAGGTTTTCCGTGTATAATAATATATTATTCAACGAGCATGTAATGATGGCTATTACTCACGATGATTAAGTTTGCGACACGAGCCATAGGCGAGTGTCGTAATTCATCAGAGTGAGTAATAGCCATTACATGCGAGTAGAATACTATACTTTTTCTACGACCTTTTTTATTTTAATTAGTAAAAAATTGAATTATCAACTACTCAAGATTTAAATTATAATAATTTACAAGAATACCTAAATGCTATTTACCCCTAGTGCGTGGCTGAATAATTGGTTGCCTACTATTACCAAATTAGTATTTATTGTAAAAATACAACTAGAAACAGTCAATATAAGTTTTATTCGTTTCCGAAAAATTATAAGCTTAAATTTTTACATAAATTTTTACCTACTGTCAGTTAATCTAATAAATAGGAAATGGCTGTTGTCGGTGGACGTATTTCAATAGTTATAATGTATATTTACATTTAGCTATATGTAATATAATAATATAACTATACATAATATGTTATAACATATTTAACACAATATAACTTGAAAAATAGACACAATATTAGTTATAAATTCCAATTAACATAAACAAAATGAGCTAATGTTACTGTCACTAAAATAAATGTTAAACGTCGAAATTTTTAGTAAACATGATATAAAGGTAAAAAAATATACTGACATTGTTACAGTTAAAATTCCTTTAAACATTTTTCGAAGTTAATTATTGATATAAATTACAATAATTATTGCATTAAATAAACAACTTTAAGTAATTTTATTTGCAGTTTATATACGATTAATATTAAAAGTGGTATGCGTCACTTGAATCTAACTTCAGCCCGTGAGTAATGACCCGTGAGTAACTTCAGCCCGTAAGTAATGAATTATTACTCACGGGTACAGTAATGGGCGCTATTATCTATGAAAAAATAGCGAATAATGAGCACGTTATTAAACAGTCGTAGAAAAACATTTATTATCAGATAGACGGCTCAGTTTTTCAATTTAGAAAAACATTTAATAATTTGTAGTTTTAATTGTGATAATAATACAGGGTGTCCCGAAAAGATTGGTCATAAATTACCACACACATTTTGCAGTCAAAAATAGTTCGATTGAACCTAACTTACCTTAGTACAAATGTGCTTATAAAAAAAGTTACAGCCCTTTGAAGTTACAAGATGAAAATCGATTTTTTCAATATATCGAAAACTATTAAATATTTTTTATTGAGAATGGACATGTATCATTCTTATGGCAGGATCATCTTAACCCTTAAATGCCCAATCGGGGTCACTATGGAACCCCAGACATACATTTTTGGCTATAATATCTTTATTTGAAACATTTGGCAACCGCGCAATCAGGTATTTGTGTGGACGTGTCTCCTACGTTTTCTGTTAGTATACCACGAACATTCGTGAGGTGCAGTGGTCTGTAAGAGAGATTTAGATAAGTGGGGTCTCGCTGTGACCCCGATTGGGCATTTAGAGGCACCAGAATATTTTTATTATTTTTAACATTTTTCGTCAGTTTACATTGAAAAATGGACCGTAAGAGAATGAAAATGACAATAAGCGACCAAGAACATGAAAAAATTATCCGAAATATAGAAGAAGGGATATCAGACTCCGATTTCGACTATGAGATTACCGACGAATCAGATAGCGAAGAGCAAGATGTTTTTGAGGAAAATGTTTCGGAAACTGAGGACAATTTAGAAGTCAACAGTGACGAGGAATCAGATGCAGAACCTACCGAAGTGGACGATAATATTAGTGAGGTTAGTGGTCCAACATATACATCCAAATCTGGAATGCAGTGGAATAGCCTACCTTTCGTGAGATCCAAGAGGCAACAAAAAAATATTATAAATGTACATCCAGGCTTAACAAACTATAGTAAAAATTCCAACACGTTTTTAGACTATTTCAATTTATTTTTGACCGAAGAGATGAAGAATGTCATATGCCTTCATACTAATGAAGAAGCTGTTAGGCGTTATCAAGAGTGGAACGAAAAACATCCGAATAACAAAAAAGAGTGGACGGTACTTACCAACAATGAACTGGATAGCTTTTTAGGAGCACTTATCAAAGCTGGTGCTTTAAGGTGTGGGAAAGAATCGACACGAGAGATATAGTCTACAGACACCTCAATACGCCGGTCATTTTTTACAGCCGCATTAGCTAGGAACCGATTTGAAGAATTATCGAGTTTCTTGAGGTTTGATGACAAAGTGACCAGGGTGGAGCGGAAGGAACAGGATAAGTTAGCGGCGATACGAGTAATTTGGGACATGTTCGTCTCTAACTGTGACAAAGCCTTTGAACCATACGAACATATAACCGTTGACGAACAGTTAGTGAGTTTTAGAGGAAAGTGTCCTTTTAGTCAATATATAAAATCAAAACCTTGCCGCTATGGGATAAAAATTTGGGCTGCCGCGGATGTTAAAACATCTTATTTATCAAAACTTCAGGTGTACCTTGGAAAACTACCAGGTGGTACAATAGAGAAAAATCAGGGATTTCGTGTTGTGAAAGATCTGGTGGAACCATATCATGGCAGTTGGAGAGGAATTACAACTGACAACTTTTTTACCAGTGTTCCTCTTGCTCAATATCTTTTATCTAAAAACCTTACTTTACTTGGGACCGTCCGCAAAAATAAACCTGATACACCACCACAACTAAGTTTGACAAAAAGACCTGCGGAGTCGTCAATATTTGCTTTTACTAAAGAATTAGCTATGGTTTCGTACATACCTAAAATACACAGGATGGTACATCTTCTTTCAAGTCAACACGATAGTGATATAATTTGTCAAGACTCTCAAAACAAACCCTTGATGATTTTAGACTATAATAATACCAAGGGTGGTGTTGATAATGCCGACAAACTGATTAGGAAATATTCCTGTAAAAGAAGAACTGCTCGTTGGCCATTCAGGCTCTTTATGAATATTATAGATATATGTGCACTAAATGCCTATATTTTATACATTGAAAAAAATCCTGATTGGAAGAAAAATAATTTTTCACGAAGACGTATTTTCCTGTTACAATTAGGGGCTGAGCTTGCTCGAAACAACATGGAAAAAAGAGCGAAATATATAAAACATAAAGCCTATGTAAAATCTACTCTAAAAGATTGTGGCATACCAATGGTAAACCCAACTACCGAAGTTGCAACTCAATCCGTCCATTCAGCTAAGAAACGTGCTCGTTGTTACCAGTGTCCGCGAAACTGTGACAGAAAAGTGAATACCGTTTGCTCTTTTTGCAAAAAATTTATATGCCAGGTGCACAGAAAAGAAGAAAAAACTATTGTATGTAAAAATTGCAACTAAAAGTTATATGCTTATATTATTATTTAATTTTAATTTTGTTCGAATTGAAAATAATTTGTTTCTAGAAAAGCCGTTAATTTTGTATGAAAAATAAATAAAAATTATTCAAATATGCTTAAAATTATTTTTAACCGTGTTTTCCTTTTAGTCAGTGCTAAATGACGTTACTAAATTGAAAATTTTAGTGGGGTCCCTAGCAGACCCCACATGGGCATTTATGGTTATTTTCATATCACGGGCATTTAAGGGTTAAAACAAAATTATAGTGAGATTTGTCCACCACATAAAAATTTTATGGGAGCTTTGATCCCTTAAACCCTCCCAAACTTTTGTGTACGTTCCAATTAATTCATTATTGTGGTACCATTAGTTAAACACAATGTTTTTAAAACTTTTTTGCCTCTTATTATTTTTTCGATAAGCGAGATTTTATCGAGATGCGGCTTTTTTTTTAATATATTTACATAAAAATTTTATGGGAGTTTGGTTCCTTTAAACCCCCCAAATGTTTGTGTACTTTCCAATTAAACTATTATTGTGGTACCATTAGTTAAACACAGTGTTTTTAAAACTTTTTTGCCTCCTAGTATTTTTTTGATAAGTCACCTTTTACCGAGATTTTACCTTTTCTTTTTCAAAATATACCTAAAAATGTAAATTATAAATACATGTTCAGATTATTAACAGGTCTCTATAATCGTACTTAACCATATACAAATATCTGGTGGATTCGATAAATATTCAAAATATCTCGATAAACACTGGCTTATCGAAAAAGTCCTAAGAGGCAAAAATGTTTTAACAACAGTGTGTTTAACTAATGGTGCCACAATAATAATTAAATTGGAACGTACACAAAAGTTTTGGGGGTTTAAGGGAACAAAACCCCCATAAAATTTTTATGGGGTAGACAAATTTCACTTTAATTTTTATTTAAGATGTTCCTACCATAAGAATGCCACATGTCCATTTTCAATAAAAAATCTCTAAGAGTTTTCGATATATGAAAAAAAATCGATTTTCATTTTGTAAATTTCAAGGGCTGTAACTTTTTTTATGTGTACTATTGTATATAGGTAAGTAAGGTTCAATCAACCTATTTTTGACCCCAGAATCTGTGGTATAATTTATGACCAATCTTTTCGGGACACCCTGTATAAGAATAATCTTCTTCTTCTTGTGCCACTCCTATCGGAGATTGGAAATCATCAAGGCTAGCCTGACTTTGTTTACAGCTGACCTAAAAAGTTCATTAGTGGTGCAGCCAAACCACTCTCTATAAGAATAATAACGATACATAAAAAGAATAAATGAATATAATGATGTAGGTAATAGAAATTTCAGTAAATATTTTTTGTGACTCTAGCATAAAATCAATATTTTGTTTATGAAGCAAGTCTCGACAGCTAAGGCCATTGGCATAAAATAAATTATTAAATACCATCAAAACAAGGAATACTGTGATTTTTATTTATATGCATTAACTGCATAAAAGCATATTTTAGTTTTTTAAGTGCATATTTCCCGAGCTCTAATAATGACATATGCATCAGAAACAAGACCCGATACAGCGACAACACAAAGACAACGAGAAACGGCATAAATGAGAGTACTAAGAAGAATTATAGGAAATACGCCGAGAGATAGAAAGAGAAGTGAAGACATTAAAAGAAAATATTACAACATACAATGTATAAACGAAAAGACAGTAAATAGAAAAATAAAGAATGGAATAACTACATAAGCAGAATGGGGGAGATACGTGTAGTCAAAATAGCAAGAGATAAATCACCGATCGGAAGAAGAAATATCGGCCGATCGTGCAAAAGGTGGAGTGACAACTTTCCATAGAGGTATCAACCCGCCAATGAACAAGCAGAATTGCTTATAAAGAAGAAGAATATTTTATAGAAATTACCCATAATTATAATTTATTTTTTTATTTGTAATTAACGTGTTTCGACAACTACTATTCATTGGCACGGGAACAGTTTACATTATTATAGATACAAATTATACATACATTATAAATACAAATATACGTTTGGTACGATAATGAGGCCAAACAATAAAACTTGTAGATTAAACACTGTGTACTGGTTAGAGTAGTTGGAATATACTTGTTTCTTTTAGGAACTTTAGAACACAGCCAAAGCCGTTTGGAACACTGAGGATGTCTTTTAGATTCCCTTTTAACTTGAATATGTTTGTAGAGAAATCATACTGACTGTAATTAGAATGCATTATATTTGGCGTTTTGTTTTCATCTCGAAAGTTGTTCTCAAAATTCAAAT
Source organism: Diabrotica virgifera virgifera (assembly GCF_917563875.1). Taxonomy (NCBI): domain Eukaryota; kingdom Metazoa; phylum Arthropoda; class Insecta; order Coleoptera; family Chrysomelidae; genus Diabrotica; species Diabrotica virgifera. The sequence goes on along the minus strand of NC_065443.1, from coordinate 69,035,755 downwards.
AAAACAATAAAACCAATAAAATCATTAGAAAAATAAACCAAGGACTAAAACCAAGAACTTTAAACAAAGCTATGCCTTTTTGCTGATTTTGGTAGCAATTTATAAAGATGTAATTCTAACTGTTTAAAAATATCAACTTTTTAACTGTAAATATTCAATCAAAAAATTAATCCAGCGTCTGTCTGCACAGGAGTCTTAACTCCTTTCTTTTGTATTCTGTTCATGAATGGGCTGATAGCTAGATTGAGCAAAGACCGGCATCATGTACTGGGCTATACCGATGACCTGGCCATCGTAACACACGGCAAATTAAATAACAGTTAAGAACAGACTTCAACAGGCTCTGCATCAGACCTTAGTTACAAAATAGAGTGTGTGTACTTTGTACGCAAGTAAGAAGTTGTAGTTCTATTATTATAATTTCAACGAAATAAATATATATTAAACAGTTTAATTGTATTTTTATTTAAATACTAAACTAACTTTAATATTTAAAGTAATACCAGAAATAAAAAATAACGTTATTACGTTATTGAACGCAGAATGAAAGATTAGGTTATTACCGAGGGTCGAAAGTCGCTTAGAATAAATAAAAAGTTTCTTTTGAATGAAATATATGCAATTAAAAATCAAACTTAATTTCTCATTTATTTTCACCCCTGTAACTTATTAAAATAAACATAGAAATTTTCAGGGACTTTCAGCCGTCAGCATTAATGTAGTCTTTCATTCTGCGTTTAAATTTTTTTAAAATATTTATTAGTTTTCTCATGATTCGAAGAGAATAAATATATTTTTCTACAACCGTGTTAAAAATGCAATTTTTAGCACTCCATACGTGCATTAAAAATGGTACTTTAAGGCACTGGTGCTTTAAAAAAAATTTAAGGCACTGCAGTTCGTATTGACCGTATATAGTCCAGGGCGGATCTGTTTTGAGATGGACGTTGAGAGCTGACTCAAATTTTTTTGCGGAAATTGCTTGAAAATAACTCAACTAATAATATTTAAGTTATCCTCCCACTCAAAATGGTCTGGAACATTGTTTAAATAATCAAAATTTCAAAATATGAAGGAAAAATTTGATTTTTTTATTGGTTTTTTGATTATAACTTTAAAATTGTTCATTTCTGAGAAAAATTGTATTAACATAAAAGTTGCGTAATTAAATTTACTACAATATAGAATTGGTTAAAAATTTTAAAAATAGTCACCCTTGTTGCAAATTAGCAATAATTGCGAAAAAAAAACATACAAAAACAAGTATTCGCATTTTACGTTTTTAAACCATTTATGCTAAACTTAGGACCTTCATATTTTACCCAGAAAAACTTTATGACACAGTAAAACAACACTGTAAATTTAATTAAGATCGGTTTAATAAATTTTGCAAAATAAATTTTGCAATCCAGCTTTCACAAAAAACATTCATTTTTTTTAAATGTTGCAGGACTGAAAATAAAGCAGATAGCAAGTTGAATTTTTTTTGCTTATAGAAGTGTACTGTACCTTTTATATGCAATTTGAAAAAGTAAAATCGATTAATTACCACGGCGTCAGGAAATTTCTTAAAAAAACATTAATTTTTGGTGCTACGCGCAGGACAGCGGTGTTCGATTCACACAAGTTAATTTCTACCAAAATGTCTTCCAATCTTTATCTAATATATTATTTTCTTGCTCTATATTTTGTTGTATTTTAATATTTTAATTCCACAAAAATCAAACTAAATTTATTATTGTTTGTGAAATATTGTTTAAACAATTGCATATGTTTAAAAATAATACACTTTTATTCTCTAAGTTAAAATATATGAACAAAGAAAATTTTTGCTATAAAAAGTGTTATTTCAAAGGATAAAGTCTGTGTTTTTATTTTGCAACAAACAAATTTATTTATTTATATCGAAATGTAATAAAAATTAAAATGTATCAATCATTATCAAAGGTCATTGGAATGCCCAATCAGAGCAAACTATCTGCTGTCCTGCGCGTAGCACCAATAATTAATGTTTATTTTAAAAAATTTCTGACGCCGTGGTAGTTAATCGATTTTAATTTTGCAAATTGCAAATGAAAGGTACAGTTCACTTCTACATGCGAAAAAAAAATTCAACTTGCTATCTACTTTATTTTTATTCCTATAACATTTTGAAAAAATGTATTTTTTTTGCGAAAGCTGGATTGCAAAATTTATTTTGCAAAATCTGTTAAACCTATCTTAATTAAATTTACAGTTTTATTTTATTGTATCATAAAGTTTTTCTGGGTGAAATATGAAGGTCCTAAGTGTAAAATAAATGGTTTAAAAACGTAAAATGCGATTACTTGTTTTTGTATGGTTTTTTCGCAATTATTGCTATTTTGCAGCAAGGGTGACTATTTTTTAAATTTTTAACCAATTCTATATTGTAGGAAATTTAATTACGCAACTTTTATGTTAGTAAAACTTTTCTCGGAAATGAATAGTTTTAAAGTTATAATCAAAAAACGAAGAAAAAACTTAAATTTTCCCTTCATTTTTTGACATTTTGATTATTTAAACAATGTTCCGGACCTTTTTGATAGGGAGGATAACTCAAATATTATTATTTGAGTTATTTTCAAGCAATTTCTGCAAAAAAATTTGAGTCACCTCTCAACGTCCAAATGTACTAATATTTTTACAGATGCGCCCTGGTCTAATATGCAATTTTGATGTAATGTCAAAAAAATATAAACTTGGAATGTCAGTCAAGTTCAAGTAAAAGTTTATTAGATATTGTCTTGTAATTACGTCTGTAGAAAAAATATTGTAAAAAAGTATATTTTTAAGGCACTCATGTGAATTGCAGAACTCGCTATCGCTCATTCTGCAAACTTTCACATGCGTGCCTTAAACGTGTACTTTTAACACTTATATCAAAAATAACTATTAAAACACATTGAAAATTTTGGCAGGCGACATTTTGCATCTTTTCCCATAAAACACACTGACTGAGATGAGCTAGACACATAATCAGAATACCCGATAACAGGAACACCTGTAGGAAGAAGAATTTAAGACCGACTTCTTCTTCTTCGCATGCCATATCAGAATTATCCGACGTTGGCTATCACCATTGCGAAGGCTTCTCGAAGAAACTTGTTTTCTTCCTACACCTCTACGGTAGGGTGGATCGAAAAATAGAACTTTCGAAATCTGTTTTGGAACAGTGCGCAAAAGTTGCCAACTGGTATTACAAACCTAATCTTGATTTGCGATTTTTCAAAAAAAATTCATCTTCTGTCCTCTACCGGGGGTTGAAAAAATAAAAATAAATAAAAAATACGAACTGATTTTAATTGAAAAGTTAAGTAATAAGTACAAGTTATTATTATAAAAATGATATCCAACTGAAATATTTTTGAAAAATATCATATTTATTCTTCCACCCACTCCCTACCCTCCCCCTTAATTTTGATTATTTATGGTTTGGAGTATTTTTTGGACTCAAATTTTGGCATATCTTTGCGTGAATCAATTTTTACCTTGATAAAAGTGTTTTTTTGTTTGTGACCCAATATCAATTGCGATATCAATACCGAAATGCAGCGATATCAATGATTTTCTCAGGAGATCCGGAAATAATATTTTTCAAATCCTGTACTTTCAAACCTTGAGGCAATGGAGGAAAAGTTATTTTATTGTTTTGCAAATCAATAAAATCAACATAGTCATCTGTGTCAAAATTAATTTGTGGAATAATAAAAGGGCGGATGTTAGATGAATCATTATTGTTCTTAGTTTTTGCATTGAGAATGCGACGAAGCGCAAGCTGTCTCATATGAGGGCAAGTGTCATGCAGCATACATAGCAGAAGTTTTTCCGGGTGTACAAAATAGGCATTTCTTTGAATTACAGGGCCTATACACTTTTCAAATTTGGCTCTAGGTATCGACTACGCTTTATTGTTTATAAAACATGCTTTGCACCATTCACACATGATGAATTGCATTTGATTTGGATCAAGGAGCATAAACCGTGGCAATAAATTTGGTCAGTTCCTTTAGTTCTGATGTTGGATTTTCAGTACTAACATAAAGACGTAGAATGCGATTCGCCAACGTGAGCCATCGAGAATGACTTAACTTTCCAGGGCTTCGGCTTAATAAATCGACAGATAATTCCCCTGTAGAAATTGCGACACAAATTTGAAATAAATATTTCTGATCGGCACTTAAATTAATTTAATCTGCACTATTTGATTTCCTATAGTTCCTGCAAAATCTCTTGCACCTTCAGTTTGAGCGTCAAGCTTTTGAAAAAGATGCCTTAAATTCATTAGAGTGAAGCTGTCAGACAAATCTTTGTAAAAGGCGGCCTAACTTTAACTCTACTTGTGAAATTACACCATTTTTTCTTCCCGTATTTACCACAGTTCCGTTACATCCTACTACCACTAGTTCTCCTACATTATACCTATAGCTCTCTAAAAAGTTCACAATACTTCGACAAATGCCTAGAGTCGATTCAGAAAGGGGTACTGTGTGACCTAAAAATATGGAGCCTGGCTCTTGAACTAATAAACCATGCTCTTCGATTGCGGTTCTTCTGTGGTGCTTGCCTTAAATATTTTCGATAACGAAGGTTTTATCTTTCCTTCCGTCAAAATATATGGTCTACAAAGTATCGGGGAAGTTTTGCATAAAACCTTTCCTTGATTTGTCTCTTGCTCTTCTCAGTTTGTTTCTGTCTATCATATTTTTCGTGTTAGCGTTGGGAACAATTCCAAGGTTTTGTAGCTCTGCCGTTGCCACAGCTGCTGCAGATCTGTCCGATAGCCCATAGTGGGCACAAACTTTGGCCAAGGCAGGAAGTTTAAAATAATTTTGTGAACATTGAAAGTGTAGGACTAATAAACATTACTGAAAGTCCAAAGGCCCAGCACCCCAGCACCCCTAAGTGTGGACTAGACTAAACGAACCAGGACCGCCAGGACCGAGCTTCTGTTAGAAATGGCAAATTTATTTTTTCGTTTCTCAAAAGCCTGTAGAGGGCAGAAGATGTAATTTTATCCAAAAGTCGTAATAATACTTTCTTATTGTCGTTACTAAAGGTAACTTTTGGTGGGTATTCCAAATCAATGTGTCAATTTTTTTTAAATTTTGCGATAATCGATCCACCCTACTCTACGGCCTTCCATTTTGCCTTTAAGGATCAGCTTTAATATTTTCTATCGATTTTCCGTCACTACATGTGTCCTAGATAACATATTTTCCGGTGTTTAACAGTCTTTATTAGTTCTCTATCTTTGTTGACCCCCTCAGTACTTCTTCTTTGTACTTCTTGAGACCGACTTAGGATATTTAAAATGGGAAGATGACAAAAGATCGCCATAAACTGGACAGAATGGCGACGAACCTTAATGCAGACCAGGATCCACAAAGGATTTTTGAGCGAAAAATGATGATGATGATATATGTGAATATTTAAATACTGTCTGCAATAACTCATACACGCTCATACACATAAGTTAAAATGTATAAATCCTATTAGTCTAAGAGCTGGAAGCGAATTTTGTGCGTGATAAGTAATATGGAAAAACTATACAGGGATATGTTGAATTAGTTGTGTACATGATTTTCCCCAACGGCCGGAAACCAGAGTGGGGGACGAGGGTAGTTATAATTGGTCAAATTCGCGGTTTTTTCTGTTTTTTTTGTGACGCTCATGATCGAGATAGTGAACCAAAGTTTGGGAATAAGTAGGTCATGAGGTAACTAAGTAAAATCTCTAGGAACGGAACGCTGCGGGGCCGACAAAGGGGTGGGGGTAGGGGTGAATATAAAAAATATACAGGGTTTATTGCGACGTTCGTGATTGAGGCAGTGCACCAAAATTTGGGAATAAGTAGGTCATGAGGTAACTAAGTACAATCTCCAGGGGTGGAACGCTGCGTGGCCGATAAAGGGGTGGGGGTAGGTGTGATTATATAAAATATAAGGGGTTTTTTGCGACGTGCTAGTTTGAGATAGTGCACCAAAATTTGGGAATAAGTAGACCATGACTTAGCTAAGTAAAATCCCCAGAGCCAGAAACCAGAGTTGGGGGTGAGGGTAGTTTTAAGGGGTCAAAGTCGCAGTGTATATTATTTTTTTGTGACCCGGCACAACATTTGTCCCCCACGCAGCGTTCCGCCCCTGGAGATTTTACTTAGTAATATCATGATCTACTTATTCCCAAATTTTGGTGCACTATCTCGAACACTAACGGCAAAAAAAAAAACATTTATTTTTATACTCACCCCTGCCTACCACCCCTTTGTACCCCAAGCAGCGTTCCGCCCATGAAGATTTTACTTATTTACGTCATAACTAGCGTTACCAGGTGTCCCGATTTGCGCGGTACGTCCCGATTTTCAGGGGTCTGGGGACGCGTACCGATTTGTAGCTGATCGGGACACTAAATGTCCCGATTTTTACCCACGAAAACCAATTTCAGGAGGACTTGCAGTGAATTTTATAACTATGTTATAAAAACAAGGCACTCCTAAAAGCGGCAAAATCGAATGAAAAATATAATTTTAATAAAAAATAAATTTTTTGTAATTTCGTCTGATTATTATTAGGTCTGGATCCCGCGTATGAAAAAAAAGTTGATTAATAGCAAGCTGAAAATTTGTTAATAGCTTAAGGGTGTCTAGTCGGATAAACTTTAATATATAGGAACACTGGAACAGGGGCAGTTTTAATTGTGGAACAGGTTAAAAATTTGGAACGGTCACACCACGAAAACGGCACATTTATTTTGTCCGACAGAACAGACTTAAACTCTCCGAACAGAGATTAAACTCTCATGCAAAAATCAGACTGCTATTTATCACCTGTCATAATTCCTGTCATTTCACATATTCTACATGTTCCACTCATTAAAACGCCCATTTGGTGATAAATAGCAGTCTCATTTTTGCATGAGATTTTAATCTCTGTTCGAAGAGTTTAAGTCTGTTCTGTCGGACAAAATACATGTGCCGTTTTCGTGGTCTGACCGTTCCAAATTTTTAACCTGTTCCACAATTAAAACTGCCCCTGTTCCAGTGTTCCCATATATCAAAGTTTGTTCGACTAGACACACTTAAGCTATTAACAAATTTTCAGCTTGCTATTAATCAACTTTTTTTTCATACGCGGGATCCAGACCTATATTATTTTGTAGTAAATACAGATTATAGAAACACCTTGTAGTCCAGTAAATGAACGGGAAATACGGCGATACCGTGTAAATTTCAGGATCAACTCCGAATTGCATGAAAATTTGGACGGCTTGTGCCGTTGGTTGCTTTTACTCGGGGGGTGACAATCACCCTTAGTTGGCTAATACTATTGTATTTTGTATTTTGACAACGAAACCCAATTTGCGCTTCGAAACGTTAATAAATTCATTTTTTAGTAGAATTTTGGCTTATTTCCCATAGAAAATACTTAATTATAAAGTAATAGTTACACATAATTTATTTATACCAACGCAACGCCTTTTTACGAATGTATCGCCTAACCCACAAAGAGATAATTTTCCGCCAAAGTTATCGATTTCACTGAAAATTAGATTAAGCCCGCGTTCCAAATGTACGTCATGCGGATCAGTAGATAATTTATTCTGAGTATGAGAAATTATACATCAGAGAAATGAGAACTTAGGTGGATTTACTTAAATTTGACACAATTGGTCCGGAAGAGCATACACTATCGTAAGGAACACTTTGACGGAAGACTTTAAAGATTTTGGGTCGTTAGTAACAAAATTAGTATAACTGTATATAAATCTACAAACAGGGGTAGCTAATTTAGTTTTGGTATGTGGCTGGTTAAGAATACGAAAACTAATAGCCCATATATTTACCACATACGTACTACCTTAAATATTGATTTTATCAAAAAAATGAACGGCATCAAAATTATACAAAATTTAATTCTCTTCATTTTTGTATAGATACATATTTGTTGTAAAACTAACAATAAACGAGATAATTCAATAATACCATAATGCTCCAACTGTCACAATTTTCCCCTCATAACTCGGAAAATATCGACCGCACGAAAAAAATTATAATAAATGAAATTATAGAAAATCGCATTTCCAACAATTTTAGTTTCTACACTTTTTGTCAAAAAATTGAAAATGGCGGAGATATTGAGCAAAAACCGTTCCCGTTTAAAATCAAGATGGCGGCTAACGCAACGGTGGAATTCAGTCGAGACTTTAAATTTGGACTAATATTGACCCTCCCTAAAGATTAGAAAAGTAAAATTTGGGGCAGCTCCTAATGCAAGGTTAGGCCTGTTATTCGTCTAACCCGACTGGACTATAATATCAATGAGCCAAATTTTTGGTGTTATAATTATTATTGTATCATCATCACACAACGTGCAGCGTACACTGGTAAACATAAACCTTCCCAAGTATGTCCAGTGCTCCATATCATGTGTCGGGTGAACCCAGTTTGTTATAACCCCCTTATATCATCTGTATACTGTGTTAAATTATTTCCGTAGTAAGTATACAGAATGCTATTTATATAAGGAACGGCTCAATTATCTAGAAAACGGCTTGCATAATTTTTATAGGTGGTGTTTTATGTGGTAGTATTTACATTGTTGTCAGATCTTTCCTTTTTCTGGAAATCGAATGAACTACCTTATTTCAAATGGAACACTCTGCATATTTTTTGCGTTTCTAAGTCCTTAAGAAATACTCATTATTTTTCATGTAATGTTCCCTATGCCTAAATACCATAATTTCTGAATTATTACTATATTTATCTAAATAATTTTTCTTTAAAAAATTTTTATAAGAATCATTTTTTTTTTTGGTCCGGGCAGGTATTATTTTACATAGATCTTTTTATATCGTTCGAAACAAAAAAGACCTCTTTTAATGTTTCTGTGAAATTGATCGTTTCCAAGTTATAAACAAATTAAAACTGCAAAAAACCAAAAAGCCAATTTTCAAGGCTCAAAAGCACAAGGAAAAATATTATTTTTAAAAATGCGAAGTGTCTAAATTGAAGCACAAGCCTTCTTCTATCAGATTCAGCTAATAATTTTTGGTATGTCTAAAACATGGTTTTTTATTTGTTAATGAAGCGCTAATGAGAGAACAGGTGGTTGGGCGGCATTAACAACTAAAAAACAATAATATTGAATCAGGAATTGATAGAATAATGTTTGAACATAAATATAGCACTTCGTAGTTGCAGAAATAATATTTTTTATTTGTATTTTTGAGCCTTGAAAATCGTCATTGTTCATTTTTTTAATTGTTTATAACTCGAAACCGATCAACTTAAGAGAAAAAATTCCCTTTCGTTTCGAATGGCCCAAAAAAGTAAATTAATGTCTGCTCAGGATCCAAAAAAGTAAATTAATACCTGCTCACCCCTTCTCGGGAGTGGAACATTTTTATTTTCGAATTACATGGAAAAAAAGGAAGATTTTAAGAAAATTTAAAAATGCGCTCGATAATTTGATCTTATTTTTTTCAAAAACCTTGCATTTTAAAGCCGTCCAACTTTTTGAAAGTAGAAATAACACTTCATTAAAAGGTATTGCAGAAGAAAAACTATGCATTTAAATTCTGGTGGATGAGGGGTTAAATATATATACTTATTATGTATGTAGGTATTTTTCTTTAAAGTACATTAGACATATATTTTTTTGCACCATATCCCGCTTAGTTTGAATGTAACCGACATAAAACGGTGCTCATTTTAAAGACCTTTTCAAACACTACAAAAGGCGTTGGTAGCATTATACAACTAATACCTACCGTTCCTCTGTTATTTCAAATTGAATACACCAATTTAAGCAGGCACCAAAAACCAACTCTTTTCAGCTACCATATCTCTTTTTGTATTATAAATAGAAGATTTACGAAGGAACGAATCTCTTTGTTATTTATAATCTAAAAAGTGGTTTATATAGTGTTTTTAGTTCAATGCATAGTTTTTAAAGTATTCACAAAAAACCGTCCGAAAAGGTGTCATTTTTCAATTAAAATGACCAGTTTTTAACTACGCATAACTCAAAAAGTATTTGGTTGTCAAAAAAAATTAAACCAGTTTTTGCTTAGAAATAGGTTCTCTAGCCACTTCCGTGGTTATTTTGACCAACAAATTTTCCACCCCCTTGAAGGGGTGGGAACCGCCCCAAGAAAAAAGCGCCATAGTATATAGGGTAGATTTTGTTTCTTGAGCTATTCTCTACTTACTGTGAAAATATCAAGTACATCGATGTAGTAGGATGGAATTCGGAGACAAATACCCTCATTGACTGCCCCATAATTAATAATGCTCTGCTATGATCGCGTGAGAGAAGACACACACAAGATTATAGCAAAATTTCTATTTACTGTAACTTTTCGAGTTTTTGAGCAAAGAGTTTTATATCATTGGAAAGGTAATTTTGCATTCTTTCAAAATATGTAAAAATATACAGGGCAGATCTAAAAAATTAAGATTTTTTTTATTTCCGGTTCAACCGGAAGCCATATTTTGGGTAGAATTTATTGTGATAATATATAATAAAGTACCATATATGTCTGCCAAATTTCAAATTTTAGTTTCTATATTACACAGAAAGTTACGGGCACTCGAATATTTTTTTATAAAAAATGCATAACTCCCCTCTCATGGGGAGTTAAAAAATCTGACTGTCATTCAACTTACCGATAGGATATCAAAAATATATAAAAAAATAAACAAATTCCTTGGAGCCACTTTTGAGACAATCTAGTTCAAAATTATGTCAAATTTTGACCCCTTAAATATAGGCAACCCATAACTTTTTCTGAAAAGCGATTCTTCTTATAGTCCCATCTTTAGGCAATATAACGACTTTTTCAAATTAAACTTATCTTAAACAAGTTTTTAGATAGGTAAAAAAATGTATCGGGTGGGCGGTCGGCAATGTTGGCCGCCATTTTGAATTTGGAAATGTCAAATTCCGAATTTTTATTTACCTATCGATGAGCTAACTTTGCATTAATCTTCATTCGTTTCGGTCAAAATTTACAAAAATGGGCCCCAAATAACCCCCCTATTTCGGCCCCCCTTTGAGAGGTTTCAACTTACTCATACCGAATTTCATCGAAATCGGTCCAGTAGTTTTTGCTGGTGGCGACATACATACTTACGTACGTACATGCTTCTGACATGTTTTCTTATTTGCTTTTTAGACTCAGGGGGAATCAAAACTTCGAAAAAAAGTGAAATCTGAAAATTTTCTTTTTGCACGATCCTATAACTTTATCTATTATAATACTACGTATGTATTACGATAAAGTAATATCTATTATACTACGTATGTAGTCGATAAAGTAAAAATGGGGGTCCAATTTAATATTTTAAAGTAACCTCTCACCCCACCTCCGTGGGTGGTCGTGTTTGGTGTCATTCGATAGATTTTTCAGGGGGAATCAAAACGTCGAAAAAAAGTGAAATCTGAAAATTTTCTTTTTGCACGATCCTATAACTTTATCTATTATACTACATATGTATTACGATAAAGTAATATCATTATACTACGTATGTAGTCGATAAAGTAAAAATGGGGGTCCTATTTAATATTTTAAAGTAACCTCTCACCCCACCTCCGTGGGTGGTCGTGTTTGGTGTCATTCGATAGATTTTTCAAAAATAATGAATACGTGTATTTTGCCGTTTTTAGATCTGACGTTTATTTCGCGAAATATCGCGGGGTTCCTATTTAAAATTTTAAATTTACCCCCCACCCCTCTCCGTGGGGGTCGTGTTTGGTATCATTCGATAGATTTTTAAAAAATATTATACACGTGTTTTTTAGTTTTTCGATCTGACGTTTATTTCTCGAAATATTCGCTTTTTTCTTGTGAAATTTTGTGACTCACCCATTTCCTTACGGCTCAAACCGTCAGATTTTTGAAATATACAGTGTTCTGTATGTAGTTAACTTACCTTATTTTAATCTGACGATTTAGAGTTTTTCTAAGGATAAATTTTTCAAAATCCCCGCTGGAGCTCCCCTATCATTAGGCCGACGATATAGATCCCTGTATCGACCACTTTATGCGTCGTTAAGCCACGGTGATTTTTACAGTTCTGTGTTAAATTGTGTGCATGACAAGTCAATACTGCGAGCACATATTGTTCAAAAATATTTCCTTTTAGAAATATCGGTATTCTATTTAATTATATAACGGATATTAAAAATCGTCTTTTTTGAACAGCTGCTAATATATTTGTAAGTGAGCTATTTTCCAAAATGTCTTCAGAAAAGTCACTACATTTCGAGAGGCAGATATTGGATCTGATCACCAAATATGCTTGTAGCAGATATTAAGCTAAGGTTAAAACGAATCCATAGACAAAAACCAAAAATCAATGTACCTAATTTGACGACATAAGCATAAAAGATAACAATAAAAAAAAATTAACAATATACTAAAGAACATTGGAGAACAACACAAACAATGATTATATCAGTAACTTAATTTTTTTTATGTAATTATGTTTATTTACAATCTACATCATTAAAAGAGTATTAAGTAAATTTTTTCCATGTTTTTGGGCATGAAAAAGAGACTTCCAATGATGTCTCATCTTATTCTATTTATGTTTAAGTTTTAAAATAGGTCCTGAGGCCAGGTTCTATCTAGTCTCCTTGTGGCAGGGCCATTATGGAATAATTCCCTTACTAACTCATTGTCATGGTGAATGGTACGCTGATTTTGTGACTCCGTGGCTCGATGGATTTCTTCTCTGATGAAAGGTATATTTAAGTCTTCGTGAAGTGTTCGATTAGTTACGTACCAAGGTGCATCCACTATTGATCTTAGAGCTTTAGACTGAAATCGTTGGATGATATTCAGTGATATTGATTTTGCACAGCCCCAGAGGTGTAGTCCGTAGTACCAAATAGGTTTGAGTATTGCTTTTTACAGAAGAATCATTACAGAGGAATCTTTGTACAGAAGAAAATTAAATGAATGACAGATGACAACGGGGAAATACTTAATGTAATAATTATATTATGGACGATACAATAATGCCGTCAAAAAATATTTAAGATTTTCAAATTCTGTTTGATTGTATTCACGAGGTAATAGAGGAAACGGGCATTAAAATAAACTCGAACAACAATATATTTTTAATAGTTAGTCGTAACCTACATCAAGATGCAGAGCTTCAATTAAAATGGAGACCAAATTGAAAAAGTTTACAAAATTATATACCTATTTGGGAACTATCTTGACGGACCAACTAGATCCAGGCATAGAAATAAAACGCAAAATAACAATTACTACAACTACTTTTATGAAAATAAAGACAGTTAAATCAAGATCTCAGTTTAGAATTGAGACAGGGAATGGTTAAGTGTTACATTTGGACTGTATATTTTATGGTGTAGAAGCTTGGACACCAAAAGTATTAAGCATGAACAAAATTGAAGCACTGAAAATATGTATTTATAGACGGATAGCTTGGCTAGCCAGAAAAACTAATAAGAGAATACTAAGGAAGGTCAACAAAGATAAAGAATTGCTAGGTACTGTTAAACACCGGATAATGTATTATCTGGGGCATGTAGTGAGGGGGAATTGATATAGAATACTACAACTGAGCCTTAAATAGAAGGCCGTAGAAGTGTCGGAAGAAAACAGGTTTACTGCTTCAAAACATTCGTAAATGGACTCAAATATTAATTCGCATAAATAAAATAATCCACTTAATCCATAATAAAAGTAAAATCCACACCCTAGGACCAAAACTAATGGTTGACATATTATGTATGGGCGAGTCTTTTGCTATACTTTAAGATGGGATTTGGCCCAATTTTCAATTCAGGCAGATATAGAAAATCGAAAATTTCAAGTCTATAGTGTCGCATGTACGGGGGTTGTGCACCACTGGCGAGAACTACCGTTCTCAGGGCTGAGTTTGATATGTTGGGTCTTTTAAGGTTAACTTTTAAAGCTACGTCGACTGTCTGAAATCAGCACGTTATGGTCAGAAAATAAAGTGGTTTAATCTTTTCCAGTCAATATTGATTTCCATGGTTTCTCCATCAAGTTTTTTAGACATATACTTTAGCAATATTGTAAACAGTTTTTTTCAGATATCACCTTGCCATATTCAACGTTCCATTTTAAATATTATATATTCATGCGAAGTGTCACAATTGTTGTTTCGCATTTATGTACATGTTTAATTAATATTGAATATGTATGGTATTTTCTACAATCAACCAGTGCAGCGAATATGATTTTTTATTTTTTTTATGAAAAAATTCTGTACAGTGGCAACGATGCGTACATACGTGGAAAAATAATTAAAAAAAAATATTTATTATACGTGCATTGTGTATATTTAGCAAAAATAGGGAGTGTAGCAAACTTGCTACAACATGAAATATTGGTAACACTTTACATAGAAAAAATAATGATTATATGTAAAATTTATATAGAAAAATTACTGATTAGAGATAGAATTTCTGATAACAATGTTTGCTTTTATTTATACATAGGTGTAAACCACATTTTGATCATTTGAATTGCGTAAATTTATATTGTTGGCGAGGGTGGGCCATACTAGCCAGTGAGCGACTTATCCGTCGGTATATTTGAAGTGTCGGGTTGTGTTTCTGCCGCATAGGTCATTATTGGTCTGATGACTGCTTTGTAAAATCTGCCTTTCATTTCTTTTCCGATATTTTTATTTTTCCACTTTGTGTCATTCAGGCAACCTGCGGCTCTGTTTGCTCTATTCGCTTGACCTTCCACTTCTGTTTCAAGCCTTCCGCAGATAGATAGTGTGATGCCTAGGTATTTAAACTCCATCACTTGTTCTATTATTTGACCAGCTCCAATTTACATTTTATTGGATCTGCTGTTATAACTATGCATTTTATCTTTTTTCACCTTCACTTTGAGAGATTAATATTGCATCGTCTGCATAGCAGATTATTTTAAGTTGTTTTTCTCCCATTTGGTATCCCTTTTTAGTTTTTACTTTTTTATTATTTCGTCCATGATCAGGTTGAACAATAAAGGACTCAAGGAATGTCTGTCAAATGCTTTATTAAGGTCCACGATATATAAATATACCGGCTTGTTGTATTCCAACGATTTCTCTTGAACTTGCCTCATTACAAATATAGCGTCAGTACATGACCTTTCCGACCTAAAACCTTGTTGTTCTTCTGCTAATGGTATAATTTCATTAAATTTTTTGGTTATCACTTTGGTTGTTAATTTTAATGTTGTGTTTAATAAGTACATTCCTCTGTTATTCTCCGGGTCCGATTTGTCTCCTTTTTTGAACGTTGTTTTGTTAATGACCCTGTATGCTTCGATGAAGAAAAAAACTGGATATTAAATCTTCTTCCGTACAGATATCGAGGCGTATATGATGGGTGTCCTTAGAGGACAGGGTCTTCTGACATTATGACCATAAGTGGTAACATGGCTCCTGTAGTGACCTTTAACGTAATAATTACGAATGCGAAAGTTATCTTGTATATCTGGGTACTCATATTAATAAAAGCTGGAACCCTAGTAGAGAAATAAAAAGTAGAATTTCCAAAGCAAGAACCAGTTTTATGAAATTTAAGAAAATCCTGTGCAGTCATGATCTCAATTTAAAGCTTCGCATAAAAATGGTTCGAATTATCCCAGATGTGTAATTCCCAGTACTAGTTTACGGGGTTTAAGCATGGACCCTGACAGAATAGCTTTTAAAAAACCAAGGAGCATTTGAGATGTGGGTCTACCGCCGTATTCTGAAAATCAGTTGGGTAGAAAGAGTCACAAACGAAAGGGTTTTGCAACGTTTGAACAAAAGTTGTGAAGTAGTGAATACGGTTAAAAGACGTAAATTGGAATACTTTGGTCATATAATGCGTCACCCAGAAAAATATAGCTTATTTCACCTTCTCATGTAAGGTAAAATAATGCGAAAAAGAAGTGTGGGCCGCCGTACAACTACTTGGCTTAAAAACCCACGAAAATGGTTTGGAAAAACTAGCACTGAACTATTTCGTGCGGCTCTAAATAAGACAATGATTGTTAATATGCTGGGCAACATGAGAGCCAACGATCGACAAGCGGTCTCGGCACCTTAAGAAGAAGAAATAATATTTTCCCAAGTTAACATTCTGCTTCTAACTCTGCTACATCGTACTGATGAATACCAAGTAGTGTGAAATACGTATGCACGGTTGAGCTTCACCTTTTTATACAGTGCTAGTCAAAAGTCCGTACCCCCCCTCGTAACTTTTGAACGATTATACCTCTAATAGTGAAATTGGAGGGAGAAAATATGCTTCTTAACTAGTCATGACAGGTGACGTAATAGTGACAGATGACGTTACAGAGTCACTGTGACCAATAATTTTAAATGGGACCATATGGCAAGTGATACCTCGTTTGAAAGGTATTCAAAATACCTATTCAGCTGTACGAATTTTGTTTGACTTTAAGCTCATTTTGATGAATAAATGAAATAAATATAAAATTGTAGTTTCGCATTTAATTAATAAAAATTCAAAATTTCGCCTATGATTCCTTATCAAAAAGGTTGACGTTGACGTAAAAACTACTAGACAATTGAAAAACGTCAACTTTTTTGACAAAAAAACCATAGGCGGACATTTGAATTTTTATTAATTAAATGCGAAACTACAATATTATATTTATTTAATTTATTCACCAAAATCAAAATTAACTTAAACCCCAAAAAATTAGTATGACTCAATAGGTATTTTGAATACCTTTCAAACGAGTTATCACTTGCCATAATGTCCCATTTAAAATTATTGGTCACAGTGGCTCTGTAATGTCATCTGTCACTATTTCGTCACCTGTCATGACTAGTTAAGAAGCTTACTTCCGTTTATTTCCCCCCTCAAAATTTCACTATTATAGTTACAACCGTTCAAAAGATACAAGGGGGGGTACGGACTTTTGACTTGCACTGTATATATTTTCTTTGTATTCACATTCACTTTGCGAGTTTTTGCCAATTATTTCCTTGTCTATGTGTCTATTCTTATAATTTACAAGAATACGAGTATAATATGAACGTTAACCTTGTTTAAAACAAAAGAAAATATTAGTTTTATTTATCTTTTTTTTTTTCATTAATGAAAATTGTGAAGAATTTTCTTTCGTAAACGCGAAAATAATATTATAGTATTCGTTTTTATTTTAATTTTGAATTTACTCGTATATATACGTTTAGAGATATTAATCGCAAAACTTTTGAAGAAGAGTAAACTATTAGGTATACATCCTTTTTGCATACCTTTAATCAAGCTGTATAGCCTTTAAGAGTATTCAGCGTTTTCATAAACTAGCGGAATTCTACAATCTTCTAAGGGGTAGTATTACGTCAATTTTCTTTTTTGAAAAGAATCCTTTAATTCTCTCGAGACCGGAGCAGAGCAAGGCACAGCACGCTGCCGCTGTCTTCAAATAGAATTCTCAAACAAAATCAGGTTTTATCATCGATTTTTCCTTCAAATCCGAACCAGAGCAATTCGGGTGATGTATAAGAATTTTTATTATTTGTTCAGGTGTCTTATTGCTCGATCTGACAAAAACAGTAACAGACAGGATGAGGAAAAAGAAACGGAAAATAAACACGACAGACAATCAACGAGAACCTTATTTCCGGGAAACTCCATTTTCGGGCGCACTGTTCACATTTTTCGCACTGAAAGAACCTCCTATAGATAATTGCAATCAATAGTTCCCCTATGGCCAGAATTTTTTGATTGAACCGATAACTTCTCTTCCACTAACTTCGAAATATTGAATTAAGTTTCTTTCTTGTTTAACGATTTATCTGATTTTTAGTATTGCAAAATAACTATATACTATACGGGATATTTAAAAAGACGATTAGTATAAAGAGTTTATGTGATACACAAGTTTTCTATCTGGTCGTGCAAGTAATATTACGTAATTCCTTAATATATTTGCATGATATTTGTATAATGTATATAGTACAACGTTTAAAAAAAGGAAAATTAAAGATTTGCTAACTATTAAACGGATAAATGATTTTGTTTTGTTTTTATGTACTAAAGTGGATATAAAACTATTAGTCCAGTCGGGTTAGACAAAAGAAGCATAACCTTGCATGGCGAGCTTGCCACCCCAAATGTTGTTATTCCAACATTGAAGGGGGGTTAAAATAGTAGTATAAATCTAAAATCCCGACTGAATTTCGCCGCTGTGTTAGCCGCCATCTTAAATTTAAAATAGAACCGTTTTTGCTCAATATCTCCGCCACTTTAAACTTTTTGACAAAAATGGTCTTCTTCTTCTTCTTTTATATAGGCAATACTGCCTGTTTTTCTTCAACGGTTCCTTTTATTCTACCCCAAGTTTTCATTCCATCTTTTCCTTGGGCATCCTATACTTCTCCTGCCTAACGGTGACTTGTCCCTGGCTATTCTTACTATCCTTGATTCAGACATTCTGCTTATGTGCTCATTCCACTCTTCTTTTCTGTTCTTTACCCAGGTATTTATATTGTCTACCCCACATATCCGTCTGATTTCCTCACTTCTTACCCTATCCTGTAGTCCTTTTCCAGCAATCCTTCTTAAGATCTTCATTTCGTTTGTTTCCAGATGTCTTCGTGTTTTGCTTGTATCTGGTCTTGTTTCGGCCGTGTAAGTCATAACTGGCCTAATAACTGACTTATATATTCGGGCCTTTGTTTCCAATCTTAGGTGTTTGTTTTTCCAAATTGTGCTGTTTAGGCATTTGGCCGTTCTACTGGCTTTAATTATTTGGTCTTTTACCTCTTCTTCGATATTATTGTCGTCTGATAGATTAATTCACAGATATTTGAAAGTCATTACTTGTTGCCTAATTTGATTGTCAACTCCAATTTGCATCGTATTGGTTCTTTAGCAATTACTAATCTTTTTGCTTTTTGGGCTGATATTTTCATATTCCTTTCTTTTGCGTTAATGTTGAACTCGTGCAATAATCTTTGTAGGTCGTCTTCGCACTCTGCTACTAACACGGTGTCATCAACGTAACAGAGTATTTATATATATACTAAGGATTTCCACAGTTTTCACTGTATTCCTTCACTCAACCGTTCTCTCCAGCCCTTTCTGTATTGCCAGTCCCCTTCCTGTAAATTTCTTCTCTCCATTGCTTCGTCTACTTCATCTCTGAAGGATCTTCGGGGTCTGCCTCTCTTCCTTTTTCCTATCGGGCTCCACTCTGTTATTCAGTTTATCCACCGATTTTCTTCTGCTCTTCTGACATGTCCGTACCAGGTTAATCTCTTCTGTTCGATGTAGTCTATTAGGTCTGAGTTCACTCCCATTCTTCTCTTAATCTCTATGTTATTTATTCTATCTCTCCTTGTTGCTCTGCAGCTTTTCCTTAGGAATTCCATCTCTATCGCTCTTATTTTATTTTTGGTTTTCTTATTTATTGTCCAATTTTCACACCCATAAATGAGGATACTTCTTGTCATGGTATTATATATCCTTCTTTTTGTTTTTATGCTGATGTTCTTATCCCACAGCATCGGGTTCAATTTTCGTATGCAGTCTCTTGTTTGTCCTAGTCTATTTTTTATATCTTCCTCAGTTGTTCCTTTGTTTGATATTATAAAACCTAAATACTTGTACTTATCTGTTCCTCTGATTTGTTTACCTTCGTCTATTTCCAGTTGTTTTATTTCTGTATTCTCCGTTGTTAGGTATTCAGTTTTCTTTAGGTTTATTTTTATCCCATTCTTCGTATATTCCTGTTCCAGTTTCCTTATCATAAAGCTGAGGTCATCTTCGTCTTGTGCGATTACTATTTGGTCGTCAGCAAAACTTAGGGTACATAGATACTCATTCCTTACTGGTATACCCATTCCTTCGCACTTCTTTTTCCATGGTTTCAGGGTCTTTTCCAGGAATATTTTGAATAGGGTAGGGGATGTGGAGCAGCCCTGTAGTAGTCCCTTTGTCGTCTTAAATGGACTGCATATTCGATTGCCCATTTTGATAGCTACTGTGTTATTTTTGTAGAGTGCCTTTACTGCTTTTATTAATCTTCGTGGGATTTCGATGTATTCCATTGCTTTTCATAGCTTGGTTCTAGATAACGAGTCATACGCCTTCTTAAGGTCTACAAATGCCAGATGGACGGATCTATTTTTGTCCATTCGTTTCTCTATTAGTTGTTCGACCGTATAGATGTGATCCAAGCATGCTTTCTCCGCTGTGAATCCTGCCTGGTCTTCTCCGATTTTATCCTGTATATATATTTCTAATTTTTCCTTTGTGGTCTTTCCATACAGTCTGCCTATAGATGATATTATGCTGATTCCTCGATAGTTTTCGCAGTTTTTTCTATTTCCTTTCTTATATATTGATGTCATATATTCTTGAGTCCATTTTGTCGGTAAGTCTTCTCCATTCAGTGCTCTCTCAAACATTTTGTGTATCAAGCGGGATAGCTTTTCCGATCCGTTCTTTATCAATTCATTTGGTGTTCCGCCGGGGCCTTCTGCTTTTTTGTTACTTAGTGTTTTGATCGTTCTTTTTACCTCAGCTAGGCTTAATTCGATTTTGTCATGTGTATAGATTTCTATTCCGTCTCTTTCTACTTCTTTGAATTGGGGGCGACTTTCGGTTAGCAATTTTTTATAGTATTCTTGCCACTCATTTTCTTTGATTTGACCGATCTTGACCTTCTCTGACTTATTTCTTTGGAGTGACTTTAAGATACGCCATGACTCTGAATTTCTCGTGCCTCCTATGTGTTGTTCTATTTCTATGCACGTTTTTTTCCCATCTTTCATTTTTTTCTTTTGCTACTTTTCTTTTTACTTTTTTATTTTTTTCCCTGCAGAGCTTCAAGTCCTCATAGCTTTTTGTGTTCAGGTATTTTATATGGAGTTCCTTCTTCTCTTTTATGCATTTCAGTGTGTCTTCGTTTAATTTTGTATTTTGATGGGTGTATTTTTGGCCTTTTTCTCCAAGAGCTTCTAGGACTGCTGTCTTTATGCAGGTTTTTATGTGTTCGTAAGTCTGTTCTAATGATTCATACCTAAACTCCTCTAGCTTTTGGTCCAATCTTCGTTTGTATAAGTCTTTTATGAAGTCTTCTTCTAATAAGTTTATGTTTAAGTTCCTTTCTTTTATTGAGCACATATTGACAGGTATTGCCGGAGTCGTAGATTCGTCAGTATCTCCCAAGGTCGGTTTTTGTTGGGTCCATATAAAGGGGAATTCCATCCGAGCGATTGCTAGTTTGTGATCTGTGCCGCATTGTGCGCCTCATTTTACTCTCACATCCTTTATTTTTATAGAGCTTTCTTGGTTTACTATAACATAATAATAATATACGTTTATTCAAATCAATAGTAATTACAATAATTTACAATTTCGGTTTACTTACACTAAAATAAACGTAAAAAAAAGTCTTAAAAGCATAAACATGCTTGTTGACTTAATCTGTCTAATATTGACAAGTTTATGTTTATTGTTTTTTTTTACAAATCATTATTTTATTTTACAGTTTCTAATCTAATTTCTATGTTTTTCTTTTATCTAGTATAATTTAAATTTATTAAATTGTTACACAACTCCCTGTTTTCTTTTACCCAAGCAGTAACTAATTTTTTATACAAACAAAAATTTTTTATATTTTTAAAATTTATGGGAAATTGATTGTAAATTCTTGGAGCAAAATATTTAATTGACCGTTGCGTGATTGTTTTTAAAGTGTGAAGACATTCGACATTCAATTTTCTTCTTGTTTCATAATTTGACACTTTTACTTTAAGAGGAATTTTATCTTTATGAATATTTTTAAGTAACTCTAAGCAGTACAATTGCCGTACATAATCAATAATAGACCTCAATTTTCTTGTTTCTTGTGTCCACGTGTATTTGTGTATGTCTTTGTGTTTATAGCATCCGTTTGTGATCTTTAAATGGTTTATTTAGCATAGTTCAATCACTCGCTCTCCGTTATCGTTTATTACATCTTCTCTAAATCTACCTACTGTTCTGTCGTTTTCTTTTCTTCCTGTTCTTCCATTCAGGTCACCGGCAATAATTATTTCTTGATTCTTCTTTCTCTTTTCGATTTCTTCTTGCAGTTGTTCTATGAATTATTCTTTTTCTTGAATTGAGCTGTCTTCTGTTGGACCGTATGCCGCTAGTAAGATAATTTTTCTTCCGTATATTTTCAGGTTAAATTTGGCTATTCTTTCATTTATTGGTTCCCAGTTTTCGATGGCATGTTCCCATTTCTTTTTTAGTATAATTGCAACTCCTGCTTTTGCCCTTTCTTGCGTGTCTATTCCGCTCCAACATTGAATGACTTCTCCTATTTTCTCGGTACCGTTTCCTTTCTTTTTCATCTCGGTAGTTATCATTATATCCAGCTTCATTCTTTGGAACTCCGCTATTACCTCTCTATCCTTTGTTCGCCATCCTTGTACGTTCCATGTGCCTAGTGCGAGTTTCCTCTGGCTTTTTTTCTTGTTGTTTGGTTAAGTTTTGAAGCTGGGCTTCTATCGCCTAAAGCAAAACTGCCCCCCCCCCGTATCCGATGGGGCTCCCTCCTTCAGAGGTGTGGGTTACCACCCGGGGATTAATCTTAATTTTTTTCATTTTGCCTTGTCTTTTCAGCCCTTGAGGTTTTTATGTGTGCCCGGTTGCTAACGCCTGACGCCACAACCCCCTTTTGGAGGACCTAATATTCAGCCTCCCACTCTGGGTCAGACGCTGTTCGTAGCCGTCCACTCTGGATCCGCCGCTACTGTTGCTAGTAGAGTATTTAACAGAGTATTTTTATCTCTCTATTGCCCATTTTGTACCCTCCTTTTTTCTTCACTTGTTTCATCCAAGATTATGTTAAACAGTAAACTGTAAACGCAAGGCTTAATCAAGACATCGGGGATGCTAGGAATCTATTCCACTAATGTATAAATACACACACCCAAAGTGATATGGACTTATCTGATATTTCGTGCGAATTTAAAAAAAAAACAAACACACGAAGTCAAACAATATTTATTTTAAAGCAATTTAATATCAAATACATAACAATTAAATAAAACAATAAAGTATTTAACAAACCAATTGAAAGTAGTTGTTTTAAAGTAAATAGCATACAAAATTTCAATGTAAAACGAATAATGTTTAAATTGTTTTCATTTTTTTTTTTGTATTTTGTGGTAGTCATTGTTATCACCTCTAGTCCTTATGCAAGCTTCATTTTGCGTGGGCACGCTCCTAATCAAATTATCAACATTTTGTTGTGGTAGGTTGCTCCATCCTTTAAGAGCAGCTTGCATTAGCCGTGCGGTGTTTTGTGGATTATCCCGGCGAGCTCTAATTTT
Source organism: Diabrotica virgifera virgifera (assembly GCF_917563875.1). Lineage (NCBI taxonomy): Eukaryota > Metazoa > Arthropoda > Insecta > Coleoptera > Chrysomelidae > Diabrotica > Diabrotica virgifera. The sequence continues at coordinate 69,012,381 of NC_065443.1, read as the reverse complement.
TCTTTTAAGAATATCCCACAAATTCTCTATAGGATTAAGCTCAGGTAAGCAAGCAGGCCACTCCAAATAAGGGATACCTTATGCTTCAATGATGTCTGTAGCTACTCTAATGGTATGTAGAGGTCCATTATCATGCAATAAAATTAAATTTTCTCCTGTTGCGCCTCTCCAGAGCCTGAATACAGGTTATTAACATATCTGTGAGCAGTTAAAGTTGATTTGATGAAAATTAAAGGAGTTTTGTTACGGATCATAATTCCTCTCCAAAACATTACACATCCCCTTGTATATTTGTGAACAGATCTGGCAGTTTTCGTTCTTGCTTGTCTTCCTTCACCTCTAACTACACGATTTCATGGGTTCTGATTTTACACAAATCCTGACTTTTTTTGAAAATAGCACATTTTGTCAATTCCCAATGTTCCAGTTTTGGTGGTGAAGATACCAATTTAGGCAATCAATCTTGTGCTGCCTGGATAACTCGGGAACCCATAACTGTCTCCTGCTGTATACTTCTTGCTACGAACTCTTCTTCTTATCGTTTCAACTGAAACAGTTACACCTGTAGCTTCCAAAAGCTGCCTTTGGAGCTGCAGGTGAGAAATTGTTGGGTGTCCTCCAGCTGATTGTACAATTAAACGATCTTGGAGAGCCGTTATTACTTTTGGCGACTTTCCTTGCTTTATTTTTGATCTTTCCTAGTTCCTGTTGTCTGGCATATGTTTTGGACAGAACGCCATGTATTACACCTAGCTCTACAGCTATGTCCCTCTGAGAACATTTCTTTCTCCACAAGTCCAAAAATCTTTCCTCGTTGTAAGTTCTATAATCCCACATCAGGCATATTTTCGTTTTTGGACGCAAAAGTTAGTTTATATATTTTCGTTCAATTTGCAACTCAAGCAAATAACCTTTACCGTACCGAGCTGTACTATCCGATTGTCTTATATATTTGTTTATTTTTAATAAAAACCTTTATTTTTCGCAACAATAACAAGTTTTTTTCAAAAGAAATAAATATTACTTGGAAATACATGGTGATTCGATATAAGTTTGGGTGTGTGTAGTTTACCTATCTACACTGCAACCATTTTGTACTCTGCCTATAGGCATGCGTTCATTTAATATTTCAATATATTTACCAACCAGTTGGTGCGTTTGATCCAGTTCAGTCTTTTTACGAGCCTTTTGATAACGGGTAGAACCAGAAACACGTGTCAAAGGATGATAAGAGACTTGAATTAAATCAAAACGCAACCGTCCATCTTTATTTTGTTTCACATTATACTCGACGCAGAGTACAAAATGATGGTGGCTTAGATTGGTAAACTGTTGATGAATTAGTGGAACAGATTCCTAGCATCACCCAATGGATTTATTGAGCATTGGATAGTTTACTTTAATGGTTATCGACACTAGTTTGATAACTATTAAGGCTATGGGTACATAATTCGCAAATATTTTACATGTATCCCTACTTTTTCTGTCTTTACACGGCAAATTACGTGTAGTAAAATTCACACTGGTATGGATATGTAAACATTACTAGAATGTCATTCTACTTGAAAATGTCATCATTAATTTAAAGAGATGTCTTTTGAATGTTCTTGGATAACTGTTATTTTTATAATTGCAAATTATTAATTCAGTTAATAATAAATGTGATAATTTTTTCACTAACTATGTATTCAGTGATTGTAATAATTTATTTGTACAACAAAAACTAATACTCAATCGAGAAAAGAGGAAAAGTGTTAAAGTGATTTTTCAATAATATATTGTTATGGAACGCTTACAATTTTGAACATCTTTAACAACAAAATACTTGGATCACAGAATATATTATCCTCATGTATTCTCTGCTTGGATCTTCCACAAATAATACACAATAAATAACTTTTTATTAAGTTCACGTCTTAAATCAATTATTTATCAAATACACTATATATCAATAATATTTAATCAATAACTTAAAATATTCCCGATGCAATGTCAAATATTTAAAATTGTCACTGATTGTCAGTGTCTGACTGACAATATATGCTGACAATATTATATTCGGCTGAGTGCGTTGTAAGACAAAGATAGATTTGGAAAATATTACCACGGCATTTAGTTCATTTTTTTCAAATCCTGAAAAAACCAATAAATATTTTTGAAAAATTTAAACGCAGAATGAAAGACTAAATTATTCTCAAGGGCCGAAAGTCCCTTAGAATAAATAAAAAGTTTATTTTGAATGAGATATTTGAAATTAAAAATCACACTAAATTTTCGCTTAGTTTTTCACCCCTGCAACTTATTAAAATAAACATTATAGAAGTTCTCAGGGACTTTCGGCCCTCGCTAATAACGTAATCTTTCATTCTGCGTTTAAATTTTTCAAAAATATTTATTAGTTTTCTCAGGATTCGAAAAAAATGAATCCCCATTTGAATAGCATTGCAGCCGAAAATACGTACCGATCCTCTTAAAGATATAAATGATTTTATTATGTTTTTGTGTACTTAAATGGATTTAAAATTATTAGTCCGGTCGGGTTACACAAAAAACCTAATCTTGCATGATGAGCTACCACAAATTATGTTATTTTGCCAATGAAAAGGGGCTTAATAGTAATGTAAATTTAAAATCGTGACCGAATTCCGCCGCCCTATTAGACGCCATCTTGAATTTAAAAGAGAACCGTGTTTGATCAATATATCCGCCATTTTTAGCTTTTCGACAACAATGGTAAGGACGAAAATTATTGAAATGTTATTATATTGTTGTACATTATGATTCGAGAATGCTCCTCGTAACATTCAACATGTCTTGGTTTGTTTATTTCTAAGTGCATCTTTATTGTGATTTTAGTATAGATTTGTACCAAATAGCCGACAGGATAAAATAGATATGTCTACAGCAGATAAATTACCTTCACTCAACCAGCCTTTTAATATATATTAAAATATAATTCGCATTATTCCAATATTTTCCGAAAAATGTGATTCCTAGAATAGATTACAAACTTGAATCCAACCAAAATCACTAATAAATTTGCAATATTCCAATATTTACCTAACAGTATATTATTCCTAGAATGGATTTCAACTGTGAATAGAACCAAAGTTATTAATATATAAAAACCATGGCCATTTTGATATACTCCAACGCATATTTATGCTAAATGAATCCTATAATAAAAACTTATATTATTCTAGCTATGTTTGTCTGGTTTTTGCATCTTAAAACTCTTAGATATACAAATACGGTAGCAGTATTCTATCTGATAGCTTTAAAGGGGGTATGATTTGAAAATTTTGAAATGTCCGATTTTTTTATTTCAAATGAAAGTAAATGTCTACAAGAATACTTCCTTAAAATGCCAGATTGATCTGAGCAAAATTACCGGTAATACAGCATGTGGAATATCCCTACCTTCGACTCGCTTTGCAGCAGTTTCGCGCTAGTACGCTTGAGCGTACTGAGAAACGTTTAACGTCTGTTCCTCTTGTCCTTTGCAAATTACTCCGCGATTTAAAAACATATTTCGGTGTGCATTACGTTACGATTTGAAAGAAAAAAATGAAATTGAAAGTAAAATTTGTCAATATTTTAAACGCGATTTTCTCAAAACTGCTTTTTCAAACGCGGTGGTAATCATAACTCAAAAACTACTCGACCGATCTACTTGAAATTTTGTAAATATTTTCTTTAGACATTTCGCGAGGTAACTCGGTCGAGATATTTTTTAATGTAATTTTTTTGTTTAAGAATATAACATATTAATTTTCACCCTTTATATACTAAAAAATTCGTTAGTTTAACGTCTGAGTTATATCAAAAATTCAAAAATCTTAACGATTTAAAAAACTCGACAGCGGTACCTCAAAAACTCTTAATCTAATCAAATCTTTTTGAATTTTTTGTTTCACATAAGCCAGTGACGAGTTCTGATGTCCTGTAAAATCCATTTTTTTTAAGATGTCTCAACAAAGAAAAATATCTGACAAGTAATGATACCTAGCGTCTTACTGTACAATAAACATGGCCAAGAAAAGTCATATTCTAATGATTTGGCAATGCTCTGACGTCAGAAATCATGAATGACGTAAACGTGTTTTTGTAGTAAAAACGGTATAAATAATTTAAACTCAGTGCTTTAACGATCCTGGCATTGGCCAACTCATTTTAAAAGAAAATAAAAACGCAGGCTAAACTATTTACTAAGAATCAAAAATGAATAACCATTTTCAATTTCGTTGCAACACGAAACTGCATCCACATCATATTCTAGTTCAATCAGAGAGTGCAGTAAGCTCCTCTACCGGTTTCGAAACTTATTAGTCTCTCATCAGGAGGCACATATGCTGCTCTCTCTGATCCAACCAGGACAAACCCCGGCGTGCAGTTACGGATTGCAACGAACGAAATGGCAGGGATGCCCTAGCGGCAACTGCTAGCAACATACTAAGTTTTCAATATAATAGGAGTACGTAAAATAACATTGAAAATATTACTCCACATCCGACCAGATGTTTTCAATCTGGTGGGATGTGGAAAAATATTTTTAATGTTATTTTACGTACTCCTATTAGATTGAAAACTTAGTCTTTTTATTTACTAAGAATTAAAATGGGGGTCAATTGGGTATAAAGTTGTAGAAAAAGTCGTGTGAAATGCGCTTTCTGTTTTTAGACTTCCATAATACTTCAAAGTAAAGTACCCATCAATCTTCGGTAAGTCAACCCGAGCCGAAACGTCAAATAACAACGCATAGCACCAGTCCGTTTTCCTATACAGTTCAGTGAGTCTTTGACAGTTAAAAGTTGGCTCACGACGAGGGCATGTTTAGGGAATTTTACGGTAGAGAAGTATAAAGCTCTTAAGGAAAGTGTACGTGGGGAAACAAATACGTTTCTTTATTTTCAGTTATGCATGAACTAAGAGTAATTATTCATAAATATTTAAGAATGTGCGTATTTTTATTTTCACTGACTTTCTATATCTTCCTTTAACTTTAGTAAAAAGTGATAATGATAATGGATGAAGTATAATGCTGTTGAAACATGTAACAAATATGGCCTAAAACTAAATTGTAAGAAAAAAATATTAATCATTATTAAGAAAACAAACATAAACCCCCCAATTACCATAACCGATCCATCGTTAGAAAGAGTGGAGAAAATATGCTATTTGGGCTACAATATGAAGGATACTTGGGATTATGGCCACGAAATAAAAACTCGTATTGAATAAGCCAGAAGCTCTTTTAACGGTTTTAAAAAGATTATCTGCAACTTATCTTTAAGTATCAATATACGCATAAGACCGTCCGCACATGGGTCGACGTTCGAACTACTCGACTCGATTCCAGTCGCGTAGGTCTCTCCCCGCCACTCAAGTTCCTTCGTTGTGGCATTGAGCTCCGTAAACGGAGCGTTTAGGCCGTCCGCACATGAGTCGATCTAAGACATGTCTCGAAGTTCGCGCGTCTTGCTCGTCTTGTACGAACCCTGCGGCACAAGCGATTGCTCTCCGCACACTTGTCGATTCAGTTTGCTCACATCTTCCAACTAGGAAGAACGCATTTTTTATATATCAACCAAAATGACTATTTCGATCTATGAAAAGTACGGTATTGTTACATTTTTATTATAATTTGAATACAATGAGCATTATACTGAGGACATTCTTCGACTTCCCCAACGAATTTTATATTAAACACCTAGAAACAGAAGTTCAATATTTTCAGAATTTTATATTACAAACAATATATTTCCACAAAGTTAGTAGGTAGTATTACAATCAACGAACATAACATGCACCGATCTTTAAATAAAAGTAAAATTTCATTCAGCGCAAAAAAACAACAAAAAACGAAGGAAACGAATAAAATAAACTACCTATATGACTGGAAACGTGCGTCTCACTCGAACTTTCTCGTGCACTACGGATCGCAAGCGACGAGTGTCGTACAAGACGAGGAGATTTGCAATCCTAGACGCTCCGTGTACGGAGCTCAATGCCACAACGAAGGAACTTTACTGGCGGGGAGAGACCTACGTGACTGGAATCGAGTCGAGTTGTTCAAGCGTCGCCCCATGTGCGGACGGCCTTAGGATTGCAAATCTCCTCGTCTTGTGCGACTCTCGTTCCTTGTGCTCCGTAGTGCACGAGAAAGTTCGAGTGAAACGCACGTTTTCGTTGTTTTTTGTTGGTTTTAGTTTTTTTTTTAAGATCAATGAATGTTATGTTCGTTGATTGTAGTGCTAGTAGCTTTGTGGAAATATATTGTTTGTAATATAAAATTATGAAAACATTGATCTTTTGTTTCTAGGTGTTTATTATAAAATTCGTTTGGGAAGTAGAAAAAGACCTTCAATTGTATAATGCTCATTGTATACAAATTATACTAAAAATGTTACAATACTTTACATTTTACAGATCGAAATAGTCGTTTTGGTTGATATATAAAAAATACGTTTTTTCTGGTTGAAAGATTTGAGCAAACAATCGATAAGTGTGCGGAGAGCAATCGCTTGTGCCGCAGGGTTCGTGCAAGACGAGCAAGACACGCGAACTGCAAGACCTGTGTTCGATCGACCCATGTGCGGACGGCCTAAGAAATCTTAGTTGTTACGTCTTTAGTGGCTTCCTATACGGAGAAGAAAGCTGGAGTCTTACAGAAGATGCCATAAAACGATTATAGGAATTTTAAATATGGTGCTATCAAAGTGAGCAAATGCTACCCGTGAGCTGCTTGATAACATCAAATATAGAAAGATGGCCTATTTTGGACACGTAGTAAGGGGAGACCGGTATAATATTCTTCAACATATTATGATGGGTAAAATCGAAGGACGCAGAGGAATTGGTAGAAAGCAGGCCTCTTGGTTGAAGAATATCCGGGAGTGGACAGGAATAAAGAAAGCAGAACACCTATTTAGAATAGCTCGAGACAGAGACAGTTTCGCCATGTTAATCGCCAACGTCAAGGGGACTTGATAGGGCACGTTAAGAAGAAGAAGCTATCAAAGTATCTTGTGGGCTCAACTCAGGGCTCACACAACTAACATAACTATTCTCCAGTGGTTAAGAAAAGACTAATAAATTATTAACACCGTGAAGAACAGATGGACAAGGAAGATCTTAGAGTGGCGGCCAAGGGCGGACAAACGAAGTCGTGGAAGACCACCTACCAGATGGACCGACGATATTAAGAGAATAGCGGCAAACTGGATTGCAGCTGCCCAGGACAGAGAAGAGTGGAGACATCTTGATGAGGCCTATGTCCGACAGTGGACAAATTTGGCTCTGTGATGATGATGATGATGATGATGATGATGATGATGATAAACAGGTAATGGGCTTACTTCGGCCACATTATTCGTAATAATAAATACCGACTTTTACTGTTGATTCTACAAGGCAAGATTGAGAGCAAAAGAGGCCCTGGACGTAGACGTATATCCTGGCTTATCAATCTTAGGAAGTGGACTGGTCTAACGTCAACTTATCTATTTCGAGCTGCTGTGAATAAAATAAGATGGGTCAACGTGATTGTTAACATCTCTAGAAGATAGGTACCTTCAGAAGAAGATAACTATATGAACACAAAGATCTGTTCATTTTTTTAATGAGATATTGTTACGAACGTGTATTTTATTCTGTTCGTTTCCTTTAGTTTAGAGTAATTTATACAGCTAGTGTTACTCATATTATTTATTATAATTAAGCGATTACTGCCTACGTTAGCACTAATTATAATAATTTCGACCTTTATAAATGACTGTCAATACACACATCGGATACCCCTAGACACAGACGTCTAGGGATATTTTAACCCTCCGTTAGTCGCTATCGATGCCACACACCGACGACAGAATTATTCATCGAGATTTACAAAATAACTGGTTTTTCCTATCGCCACTTTCTGTACCTCTTCCTATCAACTAACCTCGTGTTAGTATACATTCTTACCTACTTGGGTACAGTTGTGCGAGTTTTATAGCTATTTTCGGTGTAAGTCTCCGTAGCGACTAACGGTGTGGTTATTAATTTATTGGCATAACTTGCAGTTCAGGTAAAGATATATTATCTTATTATTGCATTTTATCGGTAAGCTTTGGTCAAATCTTATTTATAGATGTTCTTTGAAGTCGGACAAAGCGTTTGTGGGAATTATGGGAAATGGTTCCTAGCGAATATTTTTATATTACAAATAAAAATATGTATATTGTTATACTAGGGTTTTTCATTTTATATCTGTTGTTTTTCAATAAAACATTTTCTAAAATATTTTTCAGTCATTCCTATACACAATATAAAATATTTGTATGAATTTTATAGCAATAACTATTTTTTTTAAATTGTCGGTCTCTGACACCGTAGCGACTCTTGATGCTCCGTTTATCCTAGCGACTAACGGAGGGTTAAGAAAGAGACGTACATTCTTCTTTAATTGTTTTGAATGAATTATAATCGATTTTTAATGATTACCTGATGTTTAATATACGCTCTGAGCTTCGCTGGTGTCGCTACTAGCGGATTAATAATGCAACTTTCGCCGTTAACTTTAAATTTATTAATTAATTGTTATCGCTTAATATTTACAACGCAAAAAAGTAATTAAATTGTAATCAATTTTTTTAAGATTTTGCTAATCATTTAAACGTTCTACACTGGGGTGCAAAATTAACCGGACACCTTAAAAATGGGTCATTTTTGATGTCTCAAATTTCCTGAACCTGCTGTCCGATTTAAGTGGATTTCAACGAAAACTTTTCGTTTATAAATTTGCAAAAGTGTGTGTGTTATTGCGTTGCCGCTCCTGCAATACTTAGAGCAGATGTATCGATGGATTCTTATGTAGTTTTGTCTTCTGAATCCAAATCTGAAAACGTCATTTCGATATCTCTAACCTTCTTCGAGGTAATCGACCTCAAAATCTAAAATATGACGTCACAATCCGGTTATTTCATACCACGCACGAAACGTCAGCTGAAATCTTTGATTAGGAAGTAGGCTACTTTTTTTAATCTGAATTTGTTAAGGAAAGCAAATGTTATTATTTACATTTGAGTTTGACACTTCGTGAATGTCAATCTAAATTTTAAATTATTTAGCTATTAATAAAATATAAATGACATTTTATAGTGAATTTAATTATTATATAAAATAATATGTGTAATAAATTTATAAAAATACAATTTGAGTATATTTTAAAAGCAATAATGTATTAATAACTTTCAAATTTGTACGAGTAAGTATACGGCCTCCACTTTAATGATAAATATACTGTTCCATAAGTACTACTACAGTTCATCAGTAAAAAGTATCTTTATGTATTATGTATTTCACAATATTTGAAAATTGTTCTTAAAATGTTGTTTGGAATAAAAAATTATAATATTTGACGAATTTTCTCAAATTATTATGGATACCAACATCATTTTCATTTATAAATCTTGTATTTTTAATTTGACCAAGAAAAGTTATTCTTCATAAAAAGCTCTTCTTGGTCTAAGATTTATGATGCAACTATGACGAATCAAATTTTATTAATTTTATACGAGGTATATAAAAAATTATGAATTTCGAGTAAAGTATCTTTATACACTGCGCGTCATAGAAAACGGGCACCCCAAAAAATGGGTCATGTTTAATGTCAAGTGTCTCCTAAACCTGTCGTTCGATTTAAGTAATTTTTTCAATATCTTATAGCTTTATCCTTTACAATTTCGCTGTAATAATATCGTTGCTAAACACGTAAATTTTGATTGTATACCGGGTATACGAATCAAACTGTGTTTTTTCCTCAAAGTTTGCAACACTCTGTGGCATATTCTAGCATTTATAAAATACTGAAATTAAAATAAAGCTATAGCCTCAGGTTCTCTTAACATTCTGCTTATTGATACATTCGCTTATATTGGATAATACAAAAGTTAGGTAATTTAACAACAAGCCATGTTCTTCATCAGTACAGGGTGTTTCTAAATAAGTACGACAAACTTTAAGGGGTAACTCTGCATGAAAAAATAATGACCATTTGCATTATAAACATATGTCCGCAAGTGCTTCGCCTCTGAGATACAGGATGTTGAATTTTTTCTTACAAACCGACTATTTATTTATTGCATTAAAACCGGTTGAGATATGCAAATGAAATTTGGTGGATTTTAAGAAATAGTTATTGCGCATTTTTTGACATGCAATTAAGAATTTTATATTCACGTATTCACGCCAATGGTGAATATAAAATTTTTAATTTTATGTCAAAAATGTGCAATAACTACGTCATGAAACCCACCAAATTTTATTTGTATATCTCAACCAATTTTTAAGCAATAAATAAATCGTCAATTTGTAAGAAAAAATTCAACATCCCTTATCTCGGCAACGAAGCCTTTGCGGGCATACGATTGTCGAGCAAACTGTCATTATTTTTTAATAACCCTTAAAGTTTGTCGCACTGGTTCTCGCATTTAGAAACACCCTGTACTGATAAAGACCATGCCTAATTATTAAAGTACCTAATAACTTTTGTACTATCCAACATAAGCGAATGAATCATGAAACAGAATGTTAAGAAAACCTGAGGCAATTGTAGGGCTTTGATTTCAGTGTTTTATAAATATTAGAATATTTCACAGGGTGTTGCAAACTTTAAGGAAAAAACACAGTTTGATTGGTACACCCGGTAGGTATACAATGAAAATTTACCTGTTTAGCAACAACATTATTACTATATACAGCGATATTGTTAAAGAATAAAGCCATAAGATATTGAAAAAATTACTTAAAGCGGACCACAGGTTTACGAGATACGAGACATGAAAAATGACCCATTTTTTGGTGTACCCGTTTTCTATGACGCACAGTGTAGTTCACAACATTTAAATTAGAATGATATATTTGCACATTAAAACATAATTTTTAATTCTAAACAACTTTTCGTAATAGCAATTTTTTATATTATGAATTTAAATACGTATATAAACAAAGCTTTCGTTATGATAATGCTCGCATTTTCAGCTTGTTTAATATATTATAGCCTTATTCTTTAAAAATATCGCTGTAATAGAATTGTTGCTCAACAGTTAAATCTTCATTGTATACCGGGTGTACCAATCAAACTGTGTTTTTTTCTCAAAGTTCGCATCATCCTGTGGAATATTCTAGCATGTATAAAATACAGGGTGTCCTGTATACTGTCCTGTAAATTTTTTGGACAACCTGTATAAATAATTATGTAAATTTTTATATTAATGAATAGAGAATTGAAGCACACACCTTGCAAATAAGCTAGCACACGACCCCTATTTTTATTTAAAAAAATCGTCGATTACGTCATTACGCCCAGATGGATGACGTCACTAGTATACCATATATGCCACAATATCATAACTTAAAAATAAAAATCGACCTGTTTCGGGATTTTTCCTTAAAGTCGCCGGTTTACGAAAAAACGAATTTATTCCTTTCGTTTGCACTATACTGTATACACATGCAACGGTGGAAAATAGTGTCGCGCACGCTTGAATATCAATTAAAATACAAAGGAGTTCTGAATATTGTATTGCAAAAACTCTTCGGGACTTCATCAATCGATGTTTAAAGAATATCTACCTACCTTGGCAACATTCAAATTTTCAGTTTTTCACATAGTTTTTGATAGTTAAAAATGGCCGATTTCGCAATTTTTCAATTTTTAATCGCTTATACGTAAAAAACTATCAAGTTTAGAGAAAAGTCACTAAAGGTTTTTTTTTATTTGAAATGATCCAAAAAACTTTGTTCCGTTGAAAAAAAAATAATTTTAGGAAAAAAAAACCTTTAAAAAATTTTTTACCCACTTTTGGTCCTGGCAACATGCAAATTTGTTAAAAGGGGTCCTTTTTGAGGGAGATCGTGCAAAAAATCCGAATCTGAATATTTTTCCTAGCGGATGGGCAGTGGCTTTCTGGACTACAAGCAGTGTAACTTAAATGTACTTAAATAATAAAAAAACATTGCTTATATAAAATGCGTTCAAAATTTCTAAAATTTTGTAAATTTAAAAAAGAATACCTTTAATCGAAATCTGTAAATAAGTTTAATTATTTTAATCTACATTTAAAAGCGAATTCATTTAAACGTTTTTATTAATAAATATAAACCCATACAAACTCCCTCACAAGTCATTGTTCCGCTGACCCATTCAATTAAATTTTTTGTTTCGAAACGGACGTATCTACGTTAACAAAAGAAACCGCTCCCCAAATCAACCAAAAACATTTAGGCCTTAAGCACAGACAGTTTCGCACAGCATCATTTGTATTTCGCATCAAAAAACAATTGAAGGGGAGGCTTCTCTACTAAACTCTTCTCTTTGGTTTTATAATGGTTTCAAAGGCGAAATGGAGATAGCTATAAATCATAGACCTCAATCAAAATGAAATTTTCTTGGCAAATATCCATTTTGTGGAAAATACATTTTGACGTATCGAAATATGAATTGGTAAATATATTTTGGATCGTGATCTGAATTCTACGGGAAAGACATTAGGAGATAATTTGGAGCATGCATACAGTCAATTTAAATTTTCGACAGGATTCATATTTCTTATCATCATAAATAAGCGAGTTTAGTTCAACTTATTTATACAAAGAGTTAAGAAATAGTTTTCTTGCAAGTTCTGTAAATGGCTTTATAAACAAAACTATATATTTTTTTTGACTTTCAATTATAATTTTATTATGTCTCGTTACAAACAATAAGCAAGTATGTATACATACCTACTAGTATGATAGAATTGATTCAAAAAATGACATAACCCAGACATCCAAAGTGAAAGTTATCCTCCAATACCAAATTGTTCTATATGGTCCATATAATGTTCAGAAAAAAGTCACACCTTTTTGAGCGTCGGGTTTGGGGGGGAGAGGGGGAGAAGTCGGTAAATTCGTAGTTTTTTAAGTTTTTCGTCAATATTTCTAAAACTATGAGGTTTAGCATGAACAACCTTCTATACAAAAATGTTCTACATTAAATTTGAAATAAAAAAGGTTCTATACAAAATCCTCCTAAAATTAACGGTTCCAAAGTTACGGAGGTAGCATAATATAATTGGTCCAAAAAAGGCCTAACCCAGACATCCAAAGTAAAAGTTTTCCTCCAACACCAAATTGTTCTATATGGTCCACATATTGTTCAGTAAAAAGTTACACCATTTTGAGCGTCCGGTTTGGGAGGGAGATGGGGCAGAAGTCGGTAAATTAGTAGTTTCTTTACGTTTTTCGTCAAAGTTTCTAAAACTATGTTTAAGCGTAAACAATGTTCTATACAAAAACGTTCTACGTAAAATTTAAAACAAAAATGGTCCTATCCATAATTTTTATAAAATCAACGGTTCCAGAGTTACGGTGGGTGAAATGTATAGGTTTTCGATACTTTTTATATTTTTTGGACAATTGATGATGATTTTGGGTGGTGAGGTTGACGTTTCTCCAAGGGCTTATCACTAACGTACCATCGGCCACTGAAATAGCAAATCCTGTTAAAGAAAATTTCTTTTAATCAGTAAAAATATTATAAATTGCCCAAGAAATATAAAAAGTATCGAAAATCTCCACTTTTCACCCTCCGTAACTCTGGAATCGTTGATTTTATAACAATTATGTATAGGACCTTTTTTGTTTTAAATTTGATGTAGAACATTTTTGTATAGAATATTGTTTACGCGAAAGCATATTTTTAGAAATATTGACGAAAAACCTAAAAAACTACTAATTTACCGATTTCTCCCCCATCTTCCCCCCAAACCGGACGCTAAAAATGGTGTAACTTTTTACTGAACAATATCTGGATCATATAGAACAATTTGATGTTGGAGGAAAACTTTTACTTTTAATGTCTGGGTTAGGCCTTTTTTGGACCAATTATACTATACTACCTCCGTAACTTTGAAACTGTTCATTTTAGAAGGAATATGCATAGCACCTTTTTTGTTTCAAATTTAATGTAGAACATTTTTGTATAGAAGGTTGTTCATGCTAAACCGCATAGTTTTAGAAATATTGACGAAAAACTTAAAAAACTACGAATTTACTAATTTCTCCCCCCTCTCCCCCCAAACCCGACGCTGAAAATGGTGTGACTTTTTTCTGAACATTATGTGGACCATATAGAACAATTTGGTGTTGGAGGATAACTTTCACTTTGGATGTCTGGGTTTGGATCTAGTTATACCATACTATACTACTTACATATGAAATATCACAGGACTAAGATAACCAATGGCAAGAAAACAAGTAAGACATAATTGTAACAAATAATTTTAACGTAACCGACAAAAGATGTTCATAAAGTCTTGTCCAAAATTCAGTAATGTGAAGAAGGTAAGCTTCCTGAAAAGGAAGACGTAATTTAAGCTTCATTTATAATTGTACAGGAAACAACAGGAAAGTGCACTTGCTAGCACTTTCCTGTTGTTTACACATGGCAACTTTAGTGGCCACAATTACTTTCATCCAGTAAACTTACCAAATGTAACTGAATTTTAAAGCTTGCTAAAGCCTCATTTACACTTGGCAAATTTACTGGCTGAAAGCACTTGCGACCACTAAACTTTCTTGTGGTTTTTCCTACTACATACTTTCAAGTTTATTTTCTAGTACCTCACTAATTATAATAATAGGATTTTTACTTGTTGGAACTTGTTTAACAGAGTTTACACATAAGCAGCAGTACATCACAAATAGTGCAAATAGTGGGCACGCGACAAGTAGGGTCTGTCAATTTCTAGGAAAGGCTTTTCGACAAGTATCAAGTGCACTTTTCTCTTGTTTACACATATGGCAAGTTTAGTAGCCGCAAGCAGTTTCAGCAAGTAATCTTGCCAAGTGTAAATGGGCCTTTAGATGGGCTATTAATACACTTCATATTACCTTAAAATCGATAGATTTTTTCAAAAGTTCGAAAGTAAACCGTTTCAAACAAGTTTATTACTATTGCCTTCGACGTGTGTCGGTGCCACTACTTCCCATTGTCTTACTCCCATTTTCTCCACTTCCACCTTTTTCTATGCCATCTTACACTTTTTCCCACCTGGTCTTTCCCAAAACACATTTTTTATAAGACGATTGTTATTAACGCCTATCACATGTACCGCCCATCTTAGTTTATTGTCCTTTATAATATAGCTCAATAAGTAGATTGAGTTTAGATTTTTGAAGCTCCAAAATTATTTTTGAGTATCTACAAAGTTTCTGTAACTGTTTTGCTTGCATTTGGTCTGGAATGTATTCCCAGTAGTATTTATACACTGTTTCCTTTTTTTTATTTTCGAACATATTCCACTTTGCCGGAATTTCCCCAGTTTCTCCTCACTTTTGCATCGTCTTTGTTGTCTTCCTCTACTAGGGCTATGCTTACGTCTTCTCCATTGTGCAATCTTTTTGTCCACCGTTATTCCATTTCATTTGCGTAGTTTTTTCAATTACATCTACCGCCTTCGTTCTGCTTCGCATGTCCTCATTTCGTACACGTTTTGATAACTCTATAAGTGTTACGGTATCCATTCCACAGGCCACAGGTCATAACTGGTAGAACTGTTGAATACCCTTTTCATTAGTTTGTTGGTATCTTTTTGTTTTCCTACACAACACTGAGTCTTGCTACTGCTGCCTTAGTCATTCAGATTCTTCTAGCTATCTCTACTGTTTAATTCTCTTTTCCCTAGTTTGACCGTGTAAACTAAAATACACAAAAAATTGGGACAAAGTTTTAAAAAGCTTTTTTATCTTCCTAAAGCTTCTTTCTCTCTCCATCCTTAATGAGGAGCAAATTCACGATGAGCGGAGTTAGGTGGCAAGATAGTACAATTATGTTAATGTTGCAGTAAGTAGTAATTGCTTTACTGGCTATAATTATATTTTGGTTTAAGGACTGATTCGTTACTTATTATAACAATTGCAAATCCGCTTACCGGAATCGTTAAGTGTTTTGTGTATCCACAAGGAAAGAATTTTCCTGCAGCTGGCTGTATACCATCACTCACAAAAATTTTTATTGGAAAATTCTTTATAAAAGGTAAACATTTTATTAATATCCCTTTAAGGTCTACATCAGAGAACGTTTTCGATATTTAAAATATAATAAGTATTTAGAACCTAAAAATCACTCAATTTTGGATCAAAAAAAAACTTTTGGATCTCCGATTTGTCTGAAAAATGGTATATACCACCTGCGGGATGTAGAAATAAAACATTTAAGGTCGAATTGTCTTCTTCTTCTTCTTTTTTTTTTCTCAAAATATTATTTTAAGCGATTTTACAGTGATTTGGTATTTATTTAAACAAATTTGAATTTGCTATCGTAAAGTATCAATGGAAAACATAACATTTTAATAGGAGGGACTCAAAAATGTTATTATATGGCACTAAAACAAGTTATTTTGATTCAAAACAAGTTTTGATCAAATTTTATAGTGTAGAAAACGTTAAAATACCGTTTTTTACATTTTCCTCCATTCCCAAAATACAGCCAATCGATTTGGCTGAAAATTTGCCCACAGATAGCCAAAACATAGGACTTTAAGAGGTTAGAAGAATTTGAATTATATTACAATACCAAAAAAGTTACATGCAATAACATAGTCAAAAATATAGGCGTCTACTCTAAGTATAATTAACTCGGAAAATATCGACCTCACGACCAATATTGTTAAAAATAAATTGTAACAATTGTAAATAGGATTTATTTGGAACAATTTTTGTTCCTACCATTTTTGGAAAAGTTAAAGATGGCGGATATATTGAGCAAAAACGGTTCTCCTTTAAAATCAAGATGGCGGCTAACGTAACAGAGGAGTTCATTCGCGATTTTAAATTTAGGCTACTATTGACACCCCTAAAGATTAGAAAAATAAAATTTTGTGCAGCTCGGCATGCAAGATCAAATGCTATCCCGACTGGACTAATATACTTTTGAGTCTGATATTATTGCATGTAACTTTTTTGGTACTGTAATACATATACAGTAGAGCGTCGATAATCCGAACGTCGATCAACCGAACGACCGGTTATCCGAACTCCCCGGGCGAGACTCCCGCGCCCCGCACTCGAGTACCCAGCAAGCGTTAGTAATTAACGCTTAAAATATCTTCAATTTTCTTCAATATTGTATTCAAAAATATGTTGTTGCAAAGAATGCAGTTTTTTGTTTAATTGCTATTTGTCATTATCAAGATATAAATAAATATGTAGGTATATAAATAATATGGCTTTTATTCACTTGAGGATAAATATGTATGACTATATCAATATAGTTCGATTATCCGAACAAATCGGTTTTCCGAACACCCATGTCCCCCAATTAGTTCGGATAATCGACGCTCTACTGTAATTCAAATTCTTCTAACCACTTAAATTCCTATGTTTTGGCTATCTGTGGGCAAATTTTTAGCCATATCGATTGTGATGTAATTTGTGAATGAAGGAAAATGTTAAAAACGGTATTTTAACGTTTTCTGCACTATAAAATTTGATTAAAAACTTGTTTTGAATCAAAATAACTTGTTATAACGCCATGTAATGACACTTTTGAGTCCCTTCTATTAAAATATTATATTTTCGATTGATAATTTACGATAGAAAATGCAGATTTGTTTAAATAAACACCAAATCACTGTAAAATCGCATAAAATAACAATTTTAAAAAAAAGAACAAGAAGATTTTTTGATCTTAAAATATCTTTTACGTCTCGCAGAAGCTATACACCAAGTTTCAGAAAAATCGGAGATCCAAAAGTTTTTGCCTGAGTGATTTGACATGGAATGTACGAAATATAAAAGTTAATATTTAAAATTTTGACCAACGTTAACGCAAAGCTGGTTATACTTACTTGTTGATCGCAAGCTGAGCCACCAAAAAAATACCGGGGTATGAACCGTTTAAATGGTATAAAGTTTGTTACATTAACAGTTGGTTAAAATTCAAATCGATGGATAAAACTTATAAAAATAAGGCCCTTAGGTACTGCATGACTCCCCCATCACGTGAGATGCTAAACAGGTGGATTTGTCTTTACATGAGTAATGTTGGATGGCAACTGAGTATAATTTAAAAGCTATTTCCAAACGATGTCAAAAACCGGCTGTCAATGCAAATTAGAGGTTACAATAAACATACGGGACATAAGAAATTAAGTGAGACCTAGACACAGGGAACTATTGTTTGGGTGGCTCAGCTTGTAATCAACCAGTAAGTATAATCAGCTTTGATTTAACCTTGATCAAAATTTTAGTTATTAACTTTTGTATTCAGTAAAACGGTTACACTTACTTTTAGGTTCTAAGCACTGATAATGATATTTTAAATATCAAAAATGTTCTGTAGAGAGATTTTAATAAAAAATTGCCATCATCATTCTCTTTGCCTTATCCCTATGCGGGGATAAGACAAAGGCTTCCCTAATTACATTTCTCCACACAATTCTATCTTGGGTCATATCAATGTTAATCCACTTTACCAACATGTCCTGCCTTATCGTCTCTCCTCAAGTCTTCTTTGGTCTTCCTCTCCTACTCTTTCCAGGAAACTGCACTTTAGCTATTCTTCGTATTGTGTGATTAACGTCTCGACGTTGAACATGACCAAACCATCTTAACCTATGCTCTCTCATTTTGGCATCAATTGGTGCCACACCTAGACTTCCCCTAATATACTCATTTCTAATTTTATCCTTTTTTGTCACTCCACTCATCCATCTAAGCATTCTCATTTCCGCCACATGTATTCGTTGTTCCTCTTTCTTTTTCACTGCCCAACATTCAGTTCCGTACATCATAGCCGGTATTATGGCTGTTTTATAGAATTTTCCCTTCAGCTTCATTGGAATTTTTCTGTCACACAACACACTACTCGCTTCTTTCCACTTCATCAATCCAGCCCTAATCTACTGCATGCATCTCCATCTATTTCTCCATTACTCTGTAATACCGATCATAGGTACTTAAAACTATTGCTTTTCACAATCATTTCACCATTCAATGGTACCATTTTATTTGTAGTAACTCCATCTTTTATACTATGTTTTTGTCCTACTAAGTTTTAAACCTTTTTCCTCCAGAGCTTGTCTTCACTGTTCCAGTTTTTGTTCTAAGTCTCTTTCACTATTTCCTACTAACAAAACATCACCAGCATACTTTAGACACCATGGAATGCTACCCTGTAGTTTCGCTGTTATCTGGTCCAAAACTAATGAGAATAAATAAGAACTAAGCACCGAGCCTTGGTGCAATCCTACTTTCACCTGAAATTTATCAATCACTCCCACACCTGTCCTAACACTAGTCGTTACTCCCTCATACATATATCTCTCATAATCTTTACATATTCGCCAGGGACTCCTTTCTTATTGAGTGCCCACCACAGAATCTCTCGAGGAACTCCATCATATGCTTTCTCAAGATCAATGAATACCATATGAGCGTTGGTCCCTTTATTCCTGTATTTTTTCATCAGTTGCCTTACAATGAAAATTGCATCTGTTGTTGATCTGCCCTGCATGAAGCCAAATTGATTATCGGATATTTCGGTTTCTTCACGTATCCGTCTATCAATTACTCTCTCCCATATTTTCATGGTGTGGCTAATAGTCTAAGCGCCAAATAGAGGTCACCGTGTCATTTTCAATTCTGATGGACAAACTCAACGGTTTCTTATTGATTTTGGGCTGCTGATTACGAATTTCGAGGGGGGATTTCGATCCGAGTGGTCAAAAAATTGTTATAAACAATTTAATTGTTTATAAATTGTTTATAAGACTTTGGCTCATAAACTAAAAACTTAAATAAACTAAAAACTAAACTTAAATCCGACAATTAGAACTCAAGATATTGTAAAATTAGTGCACAATGCAAATTGCAAATTGCAAAATAAGTATTTTTCGAAGCTTTACCGATCGTAACTCGGCTTCTTCGCATGCAAATGAGCCTTATAAGGTGTCCTTTTAAAGCTTAATTAAGAGGCTTCCAAACAAAGTTTGTTAAATTATTTGATCTTCATTTGTTTTAAAGTTGTACCCGTTTGAAGTTATAATTTTCTTAAAAAAATTGTACATTAATTTGTTTATAAAGGTTTCAAGCAAACTTGAACTATAAACATTTATACTTTAATTAATAATAATGATAAAACAACTCAAAAGGAACAATTTGAGCTTACAAAAATGTTCGTAGGTTTATTTTTGGCTAAGATGTCGATATTTTAATGGCGCGCTATGAGGCGCAAGATTGGCTCACAGTCAAGTAAGTATGATATCGTAACTCGGCTTCTACGCATGAAAATGAGCCAATATGTGATATCCATATAAAAATGGATCGAGTTCTTTTGCAGCATCATCATTGCATATAAAACGAGCATTTATGATGTGGCGGCATACACACAATTGACGGGCCTTGATGATGCTGCAAAAGAACTAGATCCACTATATATGGATACCATATAGATAATTAGACCCTGAAGCCTCAAAAAGTTTTAGTTTTACTGCCTACAAGAACCGACTTGTACCACCATGCAACTGTTAAAATTTCGCTAAGAACTTATGCAGATGTAAAAAAGCTGATATTCCCTCTATATCTCTATGCAGATTTGCAGATGCATTTTTTTTTATTTTTTTTTTTTTAATTTATTTTGCAATCTGTTGAGTGTCAACAATAAACAAAAGTAATTACATTGACTAAGGACAAGAAAGATTTTACCCACTGGCAAAATCAAAGTACAATTTTTATAAAGTTCTGTACAAAATAATTACATTTCATAACTACTAACTCATTAGTTTAAAAGTTTACTCTAAATGGTAAGTCCAATGGTTTGAACCTCTTTAACCTACGCTGTTCTTGGGAATTGTCTAGGAGGTTAAGTGCAAACTGGTTTTCATGATCCTCCAACTTGGCAATGTAAGCAGCGCTACGTTTTGTGATGACTTCTTGTACCGTATCAGTTTTAAGGTCTCGATGAATAATTCTATTGTTGATGTACCAAGGTGCATTAGTGATGGTTATGAGGGTTTTTGATTGGAAGCGTTGGATGATTTCGATGTTGGAGTGACTGGCTGTTCCCCATAGTTCCAACCCATATGTCCAGATTGGCATAAGTATTGCCTTATAGAGCAGCAATTTATTATCCAGAGATAGTCTTGATGAACGGCCCATTAACCAATACATATTTCTGAATTGGAGACCTAGTTGCTTTCTCTTGGTCCAGATATGTTTCCTCCATGTGAGACTTCTGTCCAAATGAATACCAAGATATTTTACCTCGTTGGCTGATGGTAATTGGTGATTGTTTAAAGTTACAGGAGGACAAGTTCCTCTTCGTGTTGTAAATGTAACTTGAATAGATTTTCCTTCATTCACTTTAATTTTCCATTCCAAAAACCAAATTTGTACTCTGTCTAGATACGCTTGAAGGATACGCGAGGCATAAATAGGGTCTGTGTGTGAGGCTAGGATTGCAGTATCGTCGGCAAATGTTCCTAGCATCATTTCTTCTGTAAGTGGTCTCTCCTCTAGTGGTTCCTGAAGAGGTGGAGGTATATCTGCGGTAAACAAGAGATACAAGGTAGGTCCCAGCACGCTACCCTGTGGTACGCCAGCTTTGATAGAATAGAGTTTGGAAATTGCATCTTGGTATTTAATAAAGTAACACCTACCTGACAAATATGACTCAAGAAGAATGTAAAAGCTGTGCGGTAATGTCTTTTTTAGATTGTATAGGAGGCCTTCATGCCATACCTTGTCAAATGCCTGCCTAACGTCAAGAAATGCCGCTGAACAGTACCTTTTGGTCTCAAAATCAGCATTTATATGTTTTACCACTCTGTGAACTTGTTGGATTGTTGAGTGATGGGATCGAAATCCAAACTGGTGGTCTGGAATTAGATTTTTGATCCAGGGTTCGAGTTTTTTTACTAATAGTTTTTCGAAAACTTTAGACGTGATTGGCAAGAGGCTGATTGGCCTGTACGATGTAGTTTGCTTGTAGTAGCAGATGCATGAAAAAAATGTTTGTAAAAATAGTATTAATAAATAATATCAACTTACTGTTTAGTTATACTTCTGAAATATTAGTTTTTAATGTTTTTTTCTCATTTAGTGCAAAAAATAGAAGACAATATAAATAGAATGAAAGGTGATACGAGGTACAGTATGATGATTTAATTATAAGAATTATATGGTAAAATTTTATTAGGATCTGCAAAAATGAAAAATGAAGATAACGAATGTATACATAGAAATTATAATTTGCATCGAGAAGTTAGCGCGTGAACCTTTACGCGGTGAGCCGATCTTGCGCCTCATAGCGCGCGCCATTAAAATATCGACATCTTGGCCAAAAATAAACTTATGAACGTTTTTATAACCTCAAATTGTTCCTTTTGAGTTTCTATCATTATTGTTCATTAAAGTATAAATGTTTATAGCTCAAATTTGCTTGAAACCCTTATAAACAAATAAATGTACAATATTTTTAAGAAAATTGTAACTTCAAACGGGTATAACTTTAAAACAAATGAAGATCAAGTAATTTAACACACTATGTTTGGAAGCCTGTTAATTAGGCTTTAAAACGACACCTTCTAAGACTTATTTGCATGTGTAGAAGCCGAGTTACGATCGATAAAGCTTCGAAAAATACTTATTTTGCAATTTGCAATTTGCATTGTGCACTAATTTTACAATATCTTGATTTCTAATTGTTATATTTAAGTTTAGTAAACGGTTTTTTTTTTCGTTTTTTATTAAGGAACAAATTTTATTTAAAATATTTTTTTTTATCTCCTTTAGGTTATGAGCCAGAGTCTTATAAACAATTTATAAACAATTAAATTGTTTATAACAATTTTTTGACCACTCGGATCAAAATCTCCCCTCGAAATTCGTAATCAGCAGCCAAAAATCCATAAGAAACCGTTAAGTTTGTCCATCAGAATTGAATATGACACGGTGACCCCTCTAGCGCCTAGACTATAAGTAGTTTTATAGCCCTGTAGTTTGTACATTGTTGTATGTCTGCCTTGTTTTTGTAGACAGGTACTAATACACTGCTTCTCCATTCGTCTGTTTAATAAAAAAATTTATACCTTTTATAAAGGATCCTTCAATTAAAATGTTTTTTTTATGTTTATACCTATTCATTACTGGGTGAATCCAATATTCTTGTTTATTTAAACTGCAATAAAATATTTAATAAATAACAGATCATCTATATAGGGATAAATGTAACTTTGTACTGCTACAAAATAGTTTATGAAAAACGTAGAATAAATTCTAAAAAAAATTTACCTTTATATTTTTCGAAAGTACCCACTGAATAAAAGAGATGAGACGGTAACTATTTTTATCATGGCGGTTTTACCGGTTATACTGCCTGTCGGAGGTAGTGTGACACTCCGCAGTGGGACTATAAATACAACCTTTTAAAAATTTGTGGCGTTTATTATTGAAAGCAAAGACCGTGGGGTAGGTAAAGGGTAGACCGGTCTCGGAAGTGTTCACATATCATTTAGACAAACGTATGATACCGCAAAAGATGGAGGCGAACATTGGGCTAGATATTATGCTCTCTATGAATGTATGTAAGTATGTCAGTTCAAGATATATCCGAAAATTTTGGATATATTTTCAGGTGTTGCGGATAGGCAAAGAAGGAGTGAAGGAGAAATTGAAAATGGCACAAAATAAAAAACTATTGATATACAAAATACACTCAGAAAATAATTATATACAGGGTGTTAGTAAATAAGTATGAAACATTTTAAGGGCTAATTCTACATGAAAAATTAATGCCGGTTTGCTATATAAACATAGGTCCGCAAATGCTTAGTTTCCGAGATACGGGTTGTTGAAATTTTTATTTCAAACTGCCAATTTATTTATTGCTCTAATAGACCGGGCAGTATCGTGGCCCCCGCTAGCGCAATTATTCCGATTCGATTTTTTTGCACAAACTTACTGAAAAAGAGGTCCTTATAACATATCCACAGGGTGCCGGGCGGTGCCGTGGTGGAAAAATTTTTTAAACAAATTCACAAAAATAATTTTTTTATTTCCAACAATTTTTTGTTAGATAATTTGGGTCATTCTGAGCAAAAAAGGTCTCCTGTCATTTTTCTCTAAAATTGGCTGTTGTCGAGTTATACGCGATTAAAAATTTGAAAAATGCGAAAATGGCCATTTTCAAGGATTCATAACTCGATTAAAAATGATTATTATGAAATTCAAAAAGTGACAAAATCAAGATTCAAATACCTTCTTCAACGTTCTGAAAAGATTTTTGTCACTATTTTATTATAAAGCTGTTATTTTTAGTTATTAACAATTAGCGGTATAGTCAAACTGTATCGTCGCCCCCGTTAGCGGAACTATTTCGATTCGATTTTTTTGCACAGACTTACTCAAAAAGAGGTCTTTATAACATATCCACACGGTGCCGGGCGGTGCCGTGGTGGAAAAATTTTTTAAACAATTTTTGTTAAACAAATTCACAAAAATATTTTTTTCATTTCCTACAATTTTTTTTTAGATAATTTGGATCATTGCGAGTAAAAAAGGTATTGGGTAATTTTTCTCTAAACTTGACTGTTGTCGAGTTATACGCGATTAAAAATTAGAAAAATGCGAAAATGCCATTTTCAAGGCTTCATAACTCGATTAAAAATTATTATTATGAAATTAAAAAAGTGACAAGATCAAGATTAAAATACCTTCTTCAGCGTCCTGAATAGATTTTTGTCATTATTTTATTACAAAGCTGTTATTTTTAGTTATTAACAATTAGCGCTATAGTCCAACTGTATCGTCGCCCCCGTTAACGGAACTATTTCGATTAGATTTTTTTGCACAAACTTATTCAAAAAGAGGTCCTTATAACATATCCACATGGTGCTGGGCGGTGCCGTGGTCGAAAAATTTTTTAAACAATTTTTGTTAAACAAATTCACAAAAATATTTTTTTCATTTCCTACAATTTTTTTTTAGATAATTTGGATCATTGCGAGTAAAAAAGGTATTGGGTAATTTTTCTCTAAACTTGACTGTTGTCGAGTTATACGCGATTAAAAATTTGAAAAATGCGAAAATGGCCATTTTCAAGGATTCATAACTCGATTAAAAATGATTATTATGAAATTCAAAAAGTGACAAAATCAAGATTCAAATACCTTCTTCAACGTTCTGTAAAGATTTTTGTCACTATTTTATTATAAAGCTGTTATTTTTAGTTATTAACAATTAGCGGTATAGTCAAACTGTATCGTCGCCCCCGTTAGCGGAACTATTTCGATTCGATTTTTTTGCACAGACTTACTCAAAAAGAGGTCTTTATAACATATCCACACGGTGCCGGGCGGTGCCGTGGTGGAAAAATTTTTTAAACAATTTTTGTTAAACAAATTCACAAAAATATTTTTTTCATTTCCTACAATTTTTTTTAGATAATTTGGATCATTGCGAGTAAAAAAGGTATTGGGTAATTTTTCTCTAAACTTGACTGTTGTCGAGTTATACGCGATTAAAAATTTGAAAAATGCGAAAATGCCATTTTCAAGGCTTCATAACTCGATTAAAAATTATTATTATGAAATTAAAAAAGTGACAAGATCAAGATTAAAATACCTTCTTCAGCGTCCTGAATAGATTTTTGTCATTATTTTATTACAAAGCTGTTATTTTTAGTTATTAACAATTAGCGCTATAGTCCAACTGTATCGTCGCCCCCGTTAACGGAACTATTTCGATTAGATTTTTTTGCACAAACTTATTTAAAAAGAGGTCCTTATAACATATCCACATGGTGCCGGGCGGTGCCGTGGTCGAAAAATTTTTTAAACAATTTTTTTTAAACAAATTCACAAAAATAATTTTTTTATTTCCAACAATTTTTTGTTAGATAATTTGGGTCATTCTGAGCAAAAAAGGTCGCCTGTCATTTTTCTCTAAAATTGACTGTTGTCGAGTTATACGCGATTAAAAATTTGAAAAATGCGAAAATGGCCATTTTCAAGGATTCATAACTCGATTAAAAATTTTAACTATTTAGAATGGGAAATAAGCCACAATATTATTAAAAAATGATTTTTATTAACGTTTCGACGCCCAAATCGGGTGCCGTTGTCAAAATACAAAATACTATTAATATAAACAAAAATGTTGTTGCTTAGTAAAAAACTTCTTCTAATAATTTATTTAATTTGACTCATTTATATCGGCAATTCAGATACATATGATACATTTTAAAGTAGAAGACTTTAAAATGATATGGCCAATATTTATGAGTTGCGTTCCTGGGACGACTTTACTGAAAGATAGTTCATTCGATTACATGAAATCAACCCCAACTCAAGAATATCCGTCACAAAAAAAAAAAATCATAGCATGTGATCTGTCTTTAAAAAGACAACCACATGCAACGGTGACATTAAAATTCTCGCGTTAGACATCTTGTTTAAATTTAAATTGTTTAAACAATTTTTCGACCACCGGCCGGCACTCTGTGGATATGTTATAAGGACCTATTTTTGAGTAAGTTTGCGCAAAAAAATCTAATCGAAATAGTTCCGCTAACGGGGGCGACGATACAGTTGGACTATACCGCTAATTGTTAATAACTAAAAATAACAGCTTTGTAATAAAATAATGACAAAAATCTCTTCAGAACGCTGAAGAAGGTATTTCAATCTTGATTTTGTCACTTTTTGAATTTCATAATAATCGTTTTTAATCGAGTTATGAAGCCTTAAAAATAGCCATTTTCGCATTTTCAAATTTTTAATCGCGTATAACTCGACAACAGTCAATTTTAGAGAAAAATGGCAAGATACCTTTTTTGCTCAGAATGACCCAAATTATCTAAAAAAGTTGTTGGAAATAAAAAAATTATTGTTTTGAATTTGTTTAAAAAAATTGTTTAAAAAATTTTTCGACCACGGCACCGCCTGGCACCCTGTGGATATGTTATAAGGACCTCTTTTTGAGTAAGTTTGTGCAAAAAAATCGAATCGGAATAATTGCGCTAGCGGGGGCGACGATACTGCCCGGTCCAGTTGAGCTATGAAAATTAAATTTTGGTGAGTTTTAGAAAGTAGTTATATATTAGGCATTTTTTGACATACAATTAAGAATTGTGTATTCATCATTGGCGCGCCTACGGGTAATCTGAATTAAAAAAAAATAGTACGCCACTGAGATATTTCAAATTAAAAATTATTTTTAAATTCCACGTCTAATTTATGATTAAAACCTCTGTTTGCATTTTTTTATATGGTGCACCGTTTTTATGCAGAAAAATAAAGCATCTTGACGCGTATTTTTCATTTTTTTAATACATTATCAAGAAATATCCAATATAATAATACTAAACTAGAACAATAACAGAAACTATTACTAATAAGATTTTAACCAGGTACAGAGCTACAAAAAATGTTAAAAATGACCTTCTTTAGAGGTTATAGAAGAATTGTATATTCATCATTGGCGCGCGTACGGGTAATGGTCTGAATTTTTTAAAGAAAAAATAGTACGCCACTGAGATATATCAAATTAAAAATCATTTTTGAATTGCTAGTTCAATTTACGATAAAAAATCTTTGTTGCCTTTTTTTCATGTGCGGCGCAGTTTTTATGCAAAAAAATAAACCATCTTAACGTTTACAAAGCATTTGAACTAAGTTTCTATGCATACGGAAACTACCTCAAATACTTTGTAAGCGTTAAGATGTTTTATTTTTTTGTATAAAAATGGCGCCTCGTATGAAAAAATGCCGAAAAAGATTTTTTGTCGTAAATTGAACGAGGAATTCAAAAATAATTTTTAGTTTGATATATCTCAGTGGCGTACTATCTTTTTCTTCAAAAAATTCAGACTATTACCAGTACGGCGCCAATGACGAATATAAAATTCTTCAGTTGTCTGTAAAGGAGACCATTTTAAACATTTTTTGCAGCTTTGCACCTAGTTGAAATCTTATTACATAGTAATATTTTCTGTTATTGTTCTAGTTTAATATTATTATATTGGATAGTTATTGATGATGTAATAGGAAATGAAAAATAAGCGCCAAGATGTTTTATTTTTCTGCATAAAAACGGTGCATCATATGAAAAAAGGAAAGAAAGGTTTTTTATCAAAAATTAAATGTGGAATGTAAAAATAATTTTTAACTTGAAATACCTCAGTGGCGTACTATTTTTTTCTTTAAAAAATTCAGGCTATTACCCGTATGCGCGCTAATGATGAATACAAAATTCTTAATTGTATGTCAAAAAATGCGCAATAACTACCTCCTAAAACTCACCAAATTTTATTTTCATAGCTCAACTGGTCTTAGATCAATAAATAAATTGGCAGTTTGAAATAAAAATTTCAACACCCCGTATCTCGCAAACGAAGCATTTGCGGACATATGTTTATAGAGCAAACCGGCATTATTTTCATGTAGAATTACCCCTTAAAATTTTTCATACTTATTTACTAACACCCTGTATATGAAGGACAGTTATATTATACAGTACGTAAATCGTTTAGCTGGACATAGGTAATATACATTAAGAGAATTGTGGCAACTGCGCTAACCTGTGTTAGTTGAGGCTTCTGTTCGAGTATGAGTTTTTACTGCAATAGAGCTGTTAGAACGACTAGAATGAGTTTTGAAGCAAGGCTGTCCATAAATAAATCAAAATCAAAGTTTATGATTAATGAGTTTACTTTAATTTTTAAAATATTTTTTATTTAAAAACTAATTTTAAAACTAAAGTTTTCACATTCCCTTAGGCCAAAAATATTTAGCTAATACATTGTCATATTTTGACGTTTTTTTGTGTCAGTTAAAATGATTTGTCAATTTTGAGGTTAATGCCCCTTAATGCTAACAACCATATTGTCATCGAGAGAGCTCAGTTGCCACAATTATCTCAATTTAATACAATGTATGTATTTATGTATCTAAATATATACATTGTATGTTCCCTATGTCCAACTGAACGATTTACGAACTGTATATATCTATACATATAACGATCTTCACCGATCTGTTTAATTTTTTTTTATTATTTATTAAATTAACAATGCAATTACACTTAACTTAAACGATCTGTTTAATGGATAAAATTGATATGATATGTAATTTTGTATGTTAAAAATTAAAATTATAAAAAAAAATGGGTGCCCGATTTAATTTTGTTCAGACTAATTAATTAATCACAATAGACAACTATACTATTGAACATGTGGATGCATGCCTTCACATAATATCTGGGCACAGAAATCAATTAGAAAAATTCAGTCTTTGTCTTTAGTTTGTTGTGTTTGTCTTTTACTCCTTTGAGTTCTTTTCTTTTCTTTCCTCTTAGACTCCTAAATTTATCCCAGAAGCATCTGTTGTTGTCTCGGTAATTTTGGTTTAGTGATTCACCGAACTTCTTCCAACTCCCTTTTTTTCCCTTTCTTATTAGTTCTTTCACTATGTTTCTGTGTTTTTGTTATTCTTTTTTATCTTGATCAATCAGAAAAATTCAGTACGTAGCGAAATTAATGCACGTACTTACAGTGGAAATCGTACATAATAAAATAAAAAGATTGATGACATAATGACATCGAAATTATTAGACAAAATAATCAAAATGACTATCTACAGAACATTGATCCGTTGTCTAGTCAATGTTCTGTAGAGAGTAGTAACCTATGGTTGTGAAACCTGGGTAATGATGAAAAGAGATGAAGCCCAACTCAGGACATTCTAGAGAAAAATACTGAGAAAAGTATATGGGTCAGTGTAAGAGGAAAACGGCACATGGAGATTCAAGAGAAACGACGAGGTTAATTAATTGAACGAAGGTTATGATATTGTAAGATTTGTGAATAGTCAAGGACTGTCATGGCTGGGACAAATCCAGAGACAAGACGATGAGAAAACAACAAAGAAAATATTACAATGGAAACCGGTAAGAAGGAAAAAAAGAACGGCCCAGAACGAGATGGTTGTATGACGTGAACGACGACTTGAAAACCAGGAGCATGTCTCCTACTGATAAAAAAATCACTCTCGTGAGCGAATGTAATGTTCTTTTTAGCCACTAAAAGTTATTTTTTTGACATCTTCTTAATTTAAAGTTGTGTATTGTATTGTAGCGTTCCAACATTGATCTTTTTGTGTAGGTGCCGAAATTATGTTCGGCTTACATTATTTCAGTACAGCATTCCAGTGGAGCCGTGGAATGCCACTAGAATAATGTGAACCTACCCTGGAAAGAAGCGTTCCAGCGATAAATCCAGTCCAGTTGACCTCCATATATTTTGCGCCACTGAAATACTGTAAACGGCCAATCCAGTGTTTGAATATGGCATTAAGGCATGGCCACTTTAGTGACTGAATATGCGATGAATTGATGAATAGAATAAAATTGACGATATGATCCATTCCAGCACTGTACTGGATTAACTTTCTTGGTTACTATACAGAAATAATGGGAAACTGGGAGTGATGCGATAATTAAATTTAATTTAATTAAGTACATAATACCTTTTAAAGTATGTAGATAAAATTACAAAAATAGAAAAAAACTCACAAATTTAAATATTGTATTAATACCTACTATTCGTTGATGTAACTAAGGCATATGCTATCGTACCACTTTGTAAATTATGGCAAGTCCTGGAAAAATCCCCTATTAATATAACTTTAATAAAAGCAGTGCAACAATTCTATAACAATATCAAAGCACACATAAAAATCAACAGCAGATTATCCAATAGCTTCATGGTGAATAAGGGACTACGGTAGGGATGCAGCTTATCGCCAACACTGTTTAAAATCTTTATAAATAAGGTCTTGAATAAGTGGCGGAAGTCGTGTTCTGGAATGGGGATACAACTAAACGACGAGTCAACACTATGCACACTGCATTTTGCTGACGATCAGGTGGTGATTGCCCAGGATAAAGATGATCTAATATTTATGACAAACCGGCTGTTTCGAGAATACAAAAATGGGGCCTATACGTTAATATAAAGAAAACAATATACAAAATACAAATATAAATATGTGTATAGGAGGACAAAAAAAGTGAGTTAAAACTAGAGGATAATATGGTTATCGAACCAAGCTCTGATTATGTATATTTTGGAACGAGAATCCAACACAGTGGAAGGACAGAATTCGAAATAGAGGAAAGAAATATGAATGGAAAGAAGGTAATAGGAGCTTTGAACTCACTACTTTGGTCAAAAACCATATCAATAGAAAAGAAAACACGGCTTTATAATAGCATCTCTAAAAGCGTGGTACTGTATGGATGTGAAACTTGGCAACTAAATAAGCGAACAGAACAGAAGTTGCTTGCACTGGAAATGGACTTCTAGCGAAGATCGGCCTGCATCTTCAGACCCTCACATATATGGAATGAACGGGTGCGAGATGTTATGAATAGAAAAACAAGCATAATTGAAGAAGTCCAACAAAAAAACTTTGTTGGTATGGCCATGTACAGAAAGAATGGAGAAACATCGACTCCCAAAGCTAATATTGGAATAGCAAGCCCCGGAAAGAAGGAAAATGGGCAGACCGAAAACAACCTGGATAAGTGGAATCCAGAAAGCCATGTCTGAGAGAGATCTCCGACCAGGAGATTGGACAGATCGACGTGGCTGGAGAAAAGGAACCGGAAGGCGCAGGACGCTATAAACCGGTGTTAATATTAATACCTACTTGGATTTTGAAATTGATGGAATAGGGCTTTTCATCGATTGTCATTTGTTTCGAGCTTCTGTCATATGTTGTATAGTCTGTGTATAATATTAATATACACAGCATAGAGTTAAATATTAGCATAGAGAGAGTGTCATTCAGAGCGAAGTGACGACACCTTAGACAAGGAAAAAAGAGAGGACGGGTAACACTCATTTAACACACACGTTCCAAAAGTGAAGCCAGTTTTTGGTTTGTTTGTCACCAAAAACATGGCGGTCACGTCAAAAATAACAATGGGTGGCCAGTGGTGGGTGTTCGCTCAAGGTTAAAATTGCATAAAAAATAAAGTAAATCATCATCTAAAATTCGTAATAAAAATATATGTATGTATTGAAACATATGTACGTAATATGAGCAACTTAATAAAACATTTACCGTACACAAATTCTTCATTTTAAATACATTTCATGCTTTCATTTTAAATACTCAATGCATAACAATACCCCAAACATACGTCGATGATCAAAATCTCTGGTGTCAGTTTGGCTTCACTTTTGGTCATAGGATTACTCGTCCTCTCTCTTTCCTTGTCTAAGGACGACACCATCTTTTTTATTTGGATTAGTGCTGTTTCACTCTTACGCATAGTAAAGCTGCTACAGTTGTCCTCCTCTTCCGTGCCTATATTCACACTGGATGTCATAATAGATTTTCGATACAATGTGTTAGAAAGAGATGCAGCAAACCAGTCCATGAGATCTTGTCGTCAGGAAGCGCGGAAGGCAGGCTCCCTCTATGATATATACCTCTATGATACACAGATTATACGACATTTGACAGAAGCTCGAAACAAATGACTGTGAATGAAAAGCCCTATAGGGAACTTGCACAATTTTTTTTATTACATAATAATGTTCAGTTTTGTATTAAAATGAGATTTCCAAAATTTCACGCTTCAAAACCTCATAATAACTTAGAAGTACAAATTTAAAGTCTTCGGTATTTTAAAGTAGTTCGAACGACCCGTGACGTCACCAAGTTTTACATTAGTTATTATTATGGTTATATTTCGCTGTGTCTAGGTAAACGCTAACGTGTATATTTTGGTAAATACATGCTATTTTGATATGTTTAGTGTTTGTTTGATAGAAAAATATTTGTTAAGGGAAGGGAAGCAGAACTATTCAGATGTTTCAAACTTAATTGCAATAAATCAATGTATATAATAAAAGTATATATTTAGGTTAGCAAAATAAATATATGTATTTAGTTGACATGACACGTACAAAATATTGCTAAAATAATTTTTATACGTAAGTTAATTATTATAATCAATATTCTAAATGGGAAATGAGCCACAATTTAACTAAAAAAAGATTCCACAAGGAAATAGCTTCAAAGCAAGTTAATTATTATTGTGAAAGCTTTAGGTCTTCCTTTTATTTTAATTTTGGACGGTAATACTAAATATTGTATATACTAAATTGTAACATATTGTACTATATTGTAATACTAAATACTGTATTTCACTTATAACTAGAAAAATATATATTAATTTATAGTCTCTTAACTTTTTCATACTGTTTTAAAATGTTGTTAAACTCATTAAAACAACTAAATAATTGTACACACTGCATAGTTAATTTAAAAACAAACACTTAACAAATAAAAAATAAGAAATCTCTTTATTAATTAATATTTAAATTAAAGTATAAACACAACGCAATTAAACAAATTCCAACACTCTGACACTAACTTTTTTATTTGCGTACACGTTAGCGTGTACCTAGACACAGCGTTATATTTAGGTATATTCTTCTTTTCCTTCTTTAGTCTATTGGCCTCCACCTACTTGGGTATTTGGCCAGCTCGTCGTAGGGTAATAAAGGAAAAATATTTATATTCTAATGACATTTATCGTATGTCGTTGTAATAATATATACCAGTTTGTTGAGATTGGAGTTTGATACAGTTTTTGAATGAAACAAAAGAAGGTTTACTATTGAAAATAAAACCATTTTGTAAAAGTAAAAATTTTCTATGAATAGTTCAAACGAACAAAAACACTTTTAACGTCACATAACTGTATTTTTTACTGACGTTTATAATGTCTAATTAATTTTGTTTACTTTTTGGTGTAAAATGTAAACGCAAAACTATATGACGTCACGACGCGTTTTTTGCTGGCTGGAATAATTTGAATTTTTAATCGTCTTTAGGGGAAAATCGAAAGAGAAACAAAACTTTTTTATCATTGATACATGTCTTAAATTATGTTCTGTTGTGATTTATAACATTTTTTTCCAATTTTAAATTTTATGCAAGTTTCCTATTCATGCACTAGAAATTTTGGTGGATGCGACATACACACAGCAGTATCATCCATAAAAACTATCAATACTAACTAAAACTCTCCTGCCTAATATTTGTGGGATTTGAAAAAAAAGTTATATTTCTTTTAAATCACTTATTAGAAAGTATTTCATCCAGTGAAGTTGAACATGTTTTTGTTGTATACAAGTATTTTATTGTTTTCTTCTCAAATAAATCTAATCTGATTTCCTCTTCTTTTTTGTTGCCATTCTGGCTATAATAATTTTATTGACTAATGCTTTAAGCAAATTTAAAAATTAATCATTTTATAAAGGGTATATTTAATTTTTTTAAATCCTTTAAAGCGCTACATCACACAACGTTTTCGATATAAAGGCTTCATCGTCAGTGCCGTTAACAGGTTATGTAAAACAGTTTAATATGTTTAACAGGTAACAGATTAACATGTAAAATTGTTGCAAAAAGTAGTGTAAAAGTAGTGTAAAAGCATTAAAAAATAATCACTAAGACGATCGTGCAAGGAATTTTGTATCTTTATTAATAAATGATCATTAAAACAGTCGTGTTATAAAAATTGGCTAGTAATTATGAGATACTAAACTTTATTATTTTAATAGGTGCGAAGTGGACAGCCCTTTTCTAAGCACATTGGCAAATGAATTAATTACTTTAGCAAGTTCTAGATATTACCATCAGTAACGTCTATACACTTTTTTAGACATTTAACTAAAGCCTGTCTTACTAAAGCAATTTATGGGCTTGATTTTGTCGGATTACGATTGGATCCAAAGAGCTTTCTGAATGTTGTCCCTAAGTTGAAAACGGTTATTTATGGGTTCATTGTAAACAAGCGATTTTATGTTTTCCAATAATAAAAATCTAAAGGATTAATTTTGGGATTACATCGCTGCCAAAAAAATTAGTTGTCACGTACAATCGGCCATGCGAAAAAGGTAAATTTAAAAGTGTGTAATTTTCTAATGTTCCATAATACATATTTATATTAACCAAAAATCATGACTTTTTCAACGAATATCGTGTAATAATAATTACTCCACGTGATTTTGAAGGAAGGGCGTAGGCGCAAAATTTCAGCTCCAATGCTTTTTAGATGCATTCATTTTTTGTTCGAATCCTGAGAAAACTAATAAATGTCTTTAAAAAATTTAAACGCAGATTGTAGTTTTTTCTCCTGAATCCAAATTTAAAAACAGCATTTTGATATCTCGAACGATCTTCGAGATATCTGGGCCCGGATTACGAACACTCGATACGAATCGTATCCGCCATGTTTTCCCATAAGGCGCTACGGTAAAACATGGCGGATACGATGCATATCGAGTGTACGTAATCCGGGCCCAGATTTCAAAGTCAAAAAATCAATTATTCGACTTAAGGCATATGACATATCATGAAAATTCAGGATATATATTGCATATAGATAATGAAAAATTTATTGCTCTTTTTTAATATCCAATTAAATGCGCTAAATAGTGATATTGGTTGGAATGCATAAAACGTAGTACCTGCTAATGCTTCAAGTATGTACTACATTTCTGATGATTTTACTACACTTACAAGGCATTACCACGCTTACAAATACTTTGTGAGTGTTTTGCTACACTTACAAACATTTAATGCTCTATAGGTGTAGTAAAATCTTCAAAATTGTAGTACATACTTGAAGCATTAGCAGGTACTACGTTTTATGCATTCCACCTATTGTTATACAAATATAGTAAGGTAATAATGATGTTTGCTAACCGTAAAAAAAGTTTATCTACTCTATGTCATATTATGTATAAGTTTTTAGTTTGTAAAAACTGTCATTATAGATAGGAATGCGTGAAGAGGTTAAAGTGTGCGTGAAGTAACAATGTATTTTAAATGGAATTTACTTTTTCGCACACTTTCAATGGGTTTTTTGGAACATTTTCATATAATCAAATATCCTTAACTTTCGCGTTGTCATGGTGATGACAATATGAGCAATGACTTACAACCAAATTTTTGACAGTTTTGTGGTTTGAAAATAGTTAGGATTTTTAAATGTCAAAGTTCTAAAAATTGTAGAATAGAAATGAATTGCAGTGACGAAGATTTACAGTTTTTTTATTTGTTTATCGTAGATAAAATACTATATGAAACTGTGCGTGAAGTACTTTTTGCGAACTTAGGCGTTGTATAGCACTCGCTCGTTTGTTGCTCGTGCTCTAAAAATCGCGTGCGTTCGTAAAAACCATACTACACGAACTGTTTCATAATAGTTATTTATGAAACAGTTCGTGAAGTATGGTTTTTGCGAACGCATGCGATATTTAGAGCACGAACGACAGCGGCGCGAGTGCTATACATCGCGTAAGTTCCCAAAAAGTACTTCACGCACAGTTTCACACAATATTTTATCTACTCTACCATAAACAAATAAAAAAACTGTAACTCTTCGTCACTGGAATTCATTTTTATTCTACAATAAGTAGAAAAAGTTTCTAACTTCTTTCAAAACCACAAAACTGTCAAAACTTTTGTCGTAATTTATTGCTAATTATGTCATCACCATGACAACGCGAAAGTTAAGAATATTTGATTATATGAAAGTGTGTTAAAAACAGTGCGAAAAAGTAAGTCCCATTTAAAATGCATTGTTACTTCATGCACACTTTAAACACTTCACGCACTGCTATCTATAATGACAGTTTTCACAAACTAAAAACTTACACATAATATGACCCAGAGTAGATAAATAACTATATTCTACAACCGTGTTAAAAATGCAATTTTTAGCACTCCATATGAGCGTTAAAAATGCTACTTTAATGCACTAGTGCTATAAAAAAAATTTAAGGCACTGCAGTTTGTATTGACCGTATAGGCAATTTTTATATAATGTCAAAAAAATATAAAAATGGAATGTCAGTCAAGTTCAAGTAGAAGTTTTTGTAGATATTGTCCTGTAATTACGTTTGTAGAAAAAATATTGTATGATATGCGTGTTAAAAAGTACATTTTTAAGGCACTCATGTGAATTGCAGAACTCGCTATCGCTCATTCTGCAAAATTTCACATGCGTGCCTTAAATGTGTACTTTTAACACTTATATCATAAATAACTATTTTATGATAATACTCGTATTTTCAGCTTGATTAATTTTATATTTAAAAATAAATTACTTCATTTTTACAACTCTGATACGCGTGAATGTAGTTTTTATTTTGATTAAAAAAAGAAGATAATTCATACAGTGTACATACATTGTTGAATTAGGTTTAACTATTAATCATAAAAGTCATTAATTCGGAAGCTTTTCCTAGTTGTTTTTGTCTTATGTCTCGTACTGCTTGCAGATAAAACAGACTAACAAGAATCTGATAACATATGAATTTGCATATGATAGCATATGATAACATTTGAAGTTTTTATAGATTTTTTTTCATTCAGCTATATCCTGGTGAAATATCTCTCCATGTTCGTCGCCGCGTGTTACACGATTTTCAGAAAAAAAGTTTGAGAGCTTAACACGTTGACGGACAGAACGTCTAGAGACGTCTAATTTACATTGATGTAATGTGACACAACGTCTATAGACGTCTTTTTAAAATAACAAGTTATGACAAAAAATCGGTGCCGTATGCATATTAAATGTATTAAACAATAATGGTCGTCGTCCACATGTTTGCAATAAATGTTAAAAACTCATTGCTTCCATAAACTAAAAAATTCAGCAATTTCTCTATTCTACTTTGCAAAATACATAAATATAGTATCACAACACTTGCTTACACTTTTAACTCAATGTCCGTCAACGTGTAAATAACTTTAAAAGCTCCATATGAATTTTTAGAGACGTATTAATTTAATTTTGTATCATTATACCATTGAATCTGAGACGACGGAATATCTGCAGAACTGATAAAATATGGAGGGAGGTACTATACAGAAATATTTATCAACTAATACAGAATATATCAAGTAAGGAAACAATGCCAGAAGAATGGAAGACGTGAATTATAGTGATTATTTCATTCATAGGAGATTCTGACCAATAGAAAGCTACAGAAATCTGAATTAAATCGATAATTTTTGATAATATCCCGTCGTTAAGTATATTACGTCAAATGCCCTTCGTTGCTACGAAAAAATACATTCAGTGACATTAATG
Source organism: Diabrotica virgifera virgifera (assembly GCF_917563875.1). NCBI lineage: Eukaryota > Metazoa > Arthropoda > Insecta > Coleoptera > Chrysomelidae > Diabrotica > Diabrotica virgifera. Next base: position 68,974,173 of record NC_065443.1, on the reverse strand, counting down.
ATAATTAATGTTTTAAAAATTATAAAAGTGATGACTTTCAATCGTCAAATATTTATAAAAACTGTGTGTTTAATGGTACTTACATAAATAAATTACAATAAAATTTTGGTTTTGAACAGTTTTATTCATGAAATAATCGCAACAAATTGCACTCGACGTCTGAAATTAATATAGAATTTTTGCTCTCGTGACACTTTGACATAATTTCTCATGAAATTAAAACTGTCAAAGTGTCACTCGGGAAAAATTCAATAATTTCAGAGCTCTTGTGCAATTACTACTGAGAATCCCAAATCAAGAAGACCACAGACTATGTAAAAACTACCGAGCAATTAATTGACTGAATGTAACATATAAAGTAATGACAAACACAGAACAAAGCACAGGAGAATACAAGTATGATTTCAGAAAAGGAAGATCCACGATAGATGCTATCCATACACTAAAACAAGCGATAGAGGAAACATGTGTAAGACAGAGAAGCACATATACTTTTCCTAGACTTTAAACAGGCCTTTGACAAACTAAATAGAAGAAAAAGGATCTAAGACTTGCAAGAGTAAAATACAAAATAAAATTATAACAATAAATAAATAACAATGTGAGATTTCCAAGCAATAATAGATACCGGAAGAGAGAGGACAGAAATAATAAAAACAAAAAATAGAGCAAGACAAGGAGATGGGCCCAACGGTACTATTTATTCTATGACATGATTATAACACGATTATACAAATGACATGATTATAAAAAAACTGTCAAACGCAGGAGCTATAAATAAGAATGCAGTATAAATGACAGGATACACGGACGATATATCCACAATATCGAGCGTAGCAACACATAAAAAGGCAATAAAAAATGCCTTTCAAAAAATAGAAAGCGAAGCCAAACTGAGAGGACTAGAAGTAAATGAAAATTAAACGAAACACATGACTATAAGGAAAAAAAGAAACAAGTGGTAGAAATGACAATAGACGCACACAGCATCGAAGAGGTTGAAACGTTCAAATATTTGGGAGTATTAGTCAACAGAAGAAATGAAAGTGTAGTCAACAGAAGATATGAAATGAAGAATTCAAGCGGGAAAAAAGCATTCTAAAGAAATTAAACAACAACCCATTCAACATTTAAATAAAACAATGTTTAGAGATAAGAAGATAAACCGAAACACAAAAATAAAAATCTGAAAAAAGACCTTAAGACCAATAGCGCTATATGCTTTGAAAACATTTACAAGAACAGCAAGATAAGAAGAACAGCTGCAGGTTATTCCACAATCATTAATATCTATGTTTACCATAAAAAGTCCAATGGATGTTCGTTGTTGTTATGTAGGAGAGCAGTCTTTAAGCTTGTAGTTTAGAAGATATATTCCTTTTTTATTTGCTATATAGATTTAAAATCAAAATGTGATGATATCCAATATGGACGATCGACTTTTGTGATCAACAGACATTTTGTGATCTTGTATCTTCTGCACTGGCGAAGAAGTTTATATGTCTAATATGCAGGGCCTTCTTAACCCGGGGGTGCAAGGGGTGCGAGGCACCCGGGCGCCAAGTCCAAGGGGCGCAAGGCGAACACTTGCTAAGCTCAAACTTGAGCATTTTGTCCTTAAAAAACTAAAAATAACAAAAACATAAAAGTGCACTTTCGGCATTTTTTACAAAGGCTATTATACACCAGTTAATAGGGAAAAAATCATCGATTTCACGTAAAAATGTTAAGCAGGGTTTTGAAGGTTTTAAGCGATAGATGAGGTATAAATGATGATAATTCCGTGAAGACCTACAGCTAATTTTTCTTATTCTTTTTTTAAAACAGTTATAAAGAATGAAAAACTAAGTTTTTTTACTATAAAACGTTTCTTATCCATTTTAGAGAAAAATGTTTCAAATAAATGTTGTAGACCTTAAAAAGTTCTTCAATTTGGTGTGACACATATTGCAATATATAAACAATTGACCGAGATAATTGTAAAAAACTCTCATTTTTGCACTAATTTTTAAATATTAATAACTGCATTTTTTTCACAACGATATTTAATTTAACTACTTTAAATTATGCCAATTAATGGGTTATTTTAGTGAGCTAAATTTCAACCAGATCGACCAAATATTTTATAAGTTATTCAATTTGGTATATTTATTAAAACTTAAAATCCCAATGGATTGAATAAAATAAGTCCAATTCAGAACGTTTTCAGACCTATCGGTCCATCATCAGTGAATCTACAATAAAATAAGTAATCCCACCATTAGAATTGAAAGATGGTTGAAATTTTTTTAAAAAGCTAAAAATGTGGTTAGATTACTTACGTGCATACTTGCTAAATAGCCCCAGAACCAAACAGTGGTTGAATTTAAAATTCGATTTACATTATTTAAAAATAATATTCAAAAGGCTAAACGCCGATGTTACAGGATATTGCCTATGGGAACATGGTGAAACCCTACCAAAACCTCAATCAACCATCTTGTCCAACGTCCAAAATGTTGGACGTTTTCAGATATTTTAAAATTTTTATCATTTGTTGTGGGTCATGACCTATTGGTTAATTAACTGTAAAATCGACTACCTTTTTCTCTACTGTCAATGTCACTTCAAACAGTTCCATACACACTAGTGTCACTTTATAGTCAAAGTTGGCCTAAGATGGTTGATTGAGGTTTTGGTAGGGTTTCACCATGTTCCCATAGGCAATATCCTGTAACATCGGCGTTTAGCCTGTTGAATATTATTTTTAAATAATGTAAATCGAATTTTAAATTCAACCACTGTTTGGTTCTGGGGCTATTTAGCAAGTATGCACGTAAGTAATCTAACCACATTTTTAGCTTTTTAAAAAAATTTCAACCATCTTTCAATTCTAATGGTGGGATTACTTATTTTATTGTAGATTCACTGATGATGGACCGATAGGTCTGAAAACGTTCTGAATTGGACTTATTTTATTCAATCCATTGGGATTTTAAGTTTTAATAAATATACCAATTTACATAGAAGTGGTTTTACTTCTTGTTAGAGTTTTTTAACTATATGGTATACAGCCAACCTAGGGAACTTCCCTTCTAGTTTATTCAATTTGTTTATCCCAGACAGCAATTGTTTAAACAACTGTTCTTGCCCTAACAGTGACTCTAGAGATATTTTACAAATCGCAATCGATTATTTGAGACTTTAGTTTTAAGATGTATTGAAAATGTTTTAAGATTTTATCAAAATTGTTGTTAAAAAAACCGCCTGAAAAAGACCCTACTTTTTAGGTTATAAACAATTAGAATAACTTTGACAGTTTTTACGTTACACGCTCGTATGTAGGCTCACTGAAAAGCTGGTGAAAATATACACATTAAAATAATAAAGTGGATTTTATATGACTAATAGAAATCGAGTTAGAATTTTTTTTCAATAAATCATATTTTCATTTTTTATAAACATTAAGAGCTGAAAATTGAATAAGTTGTTTAAGAAAGTCTATATTTTACGATCCAGTTTATAGACTGCATATGCAGTAAAAAAAATAAAAAGTCATGACTCATTAAACTGATGGTACTCGTGAAACACCGCCAACAAATGTGAAGGTGAGAATAGCTTCGTTTTATTTTTTAGAATGGAATCCCAATTTGAAACATGTTGAAAAAATTTGCAGTTTAATTGCTATTACTTGCTTTAATTTTACAATAATTTCTCGTAAGAATTACTTATATTTTACTAATTAAAGAATATTATTTATATAAATATACAATAATAATTAGCTCAGGCCCAGAAAATAAATTGGTTGAAAACACGATCTTATCCATAAAACAAAAAATATTTTTAGCAGTTAGTAAAAATAAAAAGCAATTGATTCAACTTTTATGTGCAGAGCTCAACAAATCTGGGTACCGAACTAAAGTAGCAGATGAAGATGCAGACGTATTAATAGTGCAGACAGCTCTTCACGAACATACATATGAAACTAACAAGACCATTGTAATAATTGGTAATGATACTGATATACTCATAATATTGACGCAACTCTCTGCTCCGGACAATAACATATATTTTGAAAAAAAAAGGCGCAAAAGGAAAATCTATCTATTATAGTTGTAATAGTTTTAAACATTCTCATCTAAGAAAATACGTTGGGTTCTTATATATTTTTACTGAGTGTGATGCAACTTCCTCTTTTTTAATCAAGGAAAATTCAAATTATTAACTGCATCGTCAGAAATTGTAGATCTGATAAATATTTTTTATGACGAGAATGCTAACAAGGAGGACATCATGAAAAACGGATGTGATATCATTGTTGCTTTGTATTCTGCTGCAATTGATGTTACATATAAAAAAAAATAATAACATATTGGCATTAAATTAGTTACGTTTTTTACAATTTATAAGAAATACAGGGAAAAAATCTTTTAAATTGGAAAATTTGCCCCCAACAGAAGGTGCAGGTTATCAGCATGTACTTCGCGTTTAACACTGGTTAGGTAAAAAACTGGATGCTACCCAGTATGGATGAAAAAAAACTGATACGGGTTTTGAACCTATTTACACCTTAGATTGTTTGATACCTAAAGAGATATTAAAACAAATTACATGTAAATGTTCAACGGGTTGCAAAAGTACAAGATGTGGCTGTAAAAAATATGGTATAAACTGTACGGATCTTTTTACAAACTGTGCAGTGGAAGAAGAGGAGAAAAAATGTTGTAATCGCGCTGCAGTGGTTCTTGACGATGTCGAGTCAGACTTTGTAGAGGATAAACTGTATCTTGCCGAGAAGCGATTTAGAAGTTATAGACGTTCACTAGAATAATCAAATTAAAATTCATAAACAATGTTTTACTTTTTTATTTTTATAATTAATTATATAATTTATTAAAATATATATATATTACTATCAAAACAAATATATAAATTTTATTCTAATTATTGAACTTAACATATATCATTAAATAATAGTGCAAACATATTACATATTTATACTTATTAGATGCCTATCTAAACAAATATTAATAGCTTCATTAAATTAAATAACATTTCAAAAACAAAATAAAACAAAAATTAGTTTTTTAAAAACTATTAAGGACTTTTAAATACTTTTTAATTATTTCAAATAAAAAAAAATAATGTATTGTACTAATTTATAATTATTTTATATTTATATAAAAAATATACTTTAATTAATAATTTAAATAATTTTTAAGGAATACTTGTAGAGTTCAATAACTTTTATAATAAAATTCAATTAATTGATTTTCACGGGATTTTCCAATTGTGCAAGGTGAAATTTACACAATTTTTAGTATTTTCTTGAGCTACTCCAGTTAAAAAAGAAGGTTGTGCATGCTATGGAAGGTGATAATATATTGCAGTTTTTTCCCAAAAAAGGAAGCGAAGCTTGAACAATTCCCACCTTCACTTTCGTTGGAGGTGTTTCACGAGTACCATCAGTTTAACACGTCATAAGTTTTTATTATTTCACTGCATATGCAATCTATAAACTGGATCGTAAAATATAGATGTTTATAAACAATGCAAAATTTGATTTATAAAAAAAATACTAACTTGATTCCTATTTGTCATATAAAATTATTTTTTCTTTTTTAATATGTATTTTTTCACCAGCTTTTCAGTGAGCCTACCTACATGCAAGCGTGTGACATAAAAACTGTCAAAGTTATTCAAATTGTTTATAACCTAGAAAGTAGGGTCTTTTTCAAACGAGTTTTTTAATAACAATTTTAATAAAATGTTAATTTTTTCTTAATGCATCTTAAAAGTAGACTCTCGGATAATTTATTGCGATTTGCTAAATATCTCTAGATTCACTGTTAGGGCAAGAACAGTTGTATAAACAATTGCTCTCTGGGATAAACAAATTGAATAACTTATAAACTATTTGGTCAATCTGGTTGAAATTTAGTGCACTTAAAGAAACCATTAAATGGCATAATTTAAAGTAGTTAAATTATATATCATTATGTAAAAAGTAAAGTTATTAATATTTAAAAATTAGTGCAAAAATGAGAGTTGTTTGCAATTATCTAGGTCAATTGTTTATGTATATTAATATGAGTACTATCAAATTCAAGAACTTTTTAAGATCTACAACACTTATTTAAAACATTTTTCTCTAAAATGTACAAGAAACGTTTTATAGTCAAAAAACTGAGTTTGTCATTCTTTGTACCTGTTTAAAAAAAGGAAGAAGAAAAATTAGCTGTACGTCTTCACGGAATTATCATCATTTATCTCTTATCTACCGTTTAGCATCTTCAAAACCCTGCTTAACATTTTTTCATGTTTTTTTCCCTATTAACTGGGGTATTAATGCTTAACACCTACGATATGTAAATGAAAATACGAAACTCATTTATATTATTCCGACAATAAATTCAAAAAGGTGACGTGTACAGAGTGTACACTATTTTGACCAATATAGAATGTCGAGTGACAATGAATCACCATCTTGTAAAAATTATCAGTGTGTCCGATTCTGTTGACAAAAGTATAATTGCCGTTTGGGGAGCTATGTGTAATGCTGATTTTCAAAAACCTAATTTTCTTCATTACGTTTGCGACAAGAAAGACGTTCATTACGTTTTTAGAAAGACACGAAAAAAGTTGTAGTCACTTAATTTCTATAAAGAAATATGTAGATCTAAAAAAGACTTACTATAAAGTCAAGGAGACTTTGTCAATCAAGCAGCAGTTGAACACTAAAGAAAAATGTGGACGGCGGTTTTAGAAAGAATTGTCAGTAGTACACGAGAGCTCTAAAATTATCGATTTGTATCCCGAGTGGCACTTTGACAATAAGGGGAGTGAAATTATGTCAAACTGTCACGAGGGCAAAACAAATCGATAATTTTTGAAAGCCCGAGAGTAATTCGGAAAGATTATTTCATGAATAAAACTGTCTTTTTAATCATTTTAACTAATATTTTATTAATAACTTTACCTGAATATTTGCTAAACCTGTTTTTAGTGTTCTCTGTGACAAGTTGTAAAACATTAATTGTCATTAATGTCACTGAATGTATTTTTGCGTAGCAACGAAGTGCGTCTGACGTAATATTGACGACGGGAAATTATCGAAAAAAATTATCAGTAGTAATTTCACGGGAGCTCTAAAATTATCGATTTGTTCCCTGAGTGACACTTTGACAGTTTTAATTTCACGACCCGAAGGGGAGCGAAATTATGTCGAAGTGTCACGAGGGCAAAACAAATCGATAATTTTTGAGAGCTCGAGAGTAATTCGGTAAGATTATTTCATGAATAAAACTGTCTTTTAAATCATTTTAACTAATATTTTATTGATATCTTCGCCTCAATATTTGCTAAACCTGTTCATGGTGTTCTCTTTAACTAACAAGATGTTAAAACATTAATTGTCATTCATGTCACTGAATGTTCATTTTTGCATAGCAACGAAGGGCATCTGACGTCACACTTGACGACGGGAAATTACTGAAAAAAAAATTACCACTGTAATTTTCATTTTTGAAGCTTTTTTTCTATTGGTCAGATGCTTGATCAAATTAGTAAAGATTTAACCAACAACCGCACTGACACTGCATTTGAGCAGATATTAAATGACTCGGTATCAATTGCTAAAGAACTAGATTGCGAAACTAAATTTTCTGAAACTGTTCGTCCACGTCCCCGAAATAGTTATTTTCCTAACTAGTGCGGAAAGTGATACTTTCACGCACGATACTGCCGTTGACCCGAACGACGCGATAACGGAGTTTTTTCATAGCAACGAAGGGCATCTGACGTAATATACTTGACGACGGGAAATTATCAAAAATTATCAGTCTAATTTAGATTTCTGTAGCTTTCTATTGGTCAGAATCTCCTATGAATGAAATAATCGCGCTAATTTCATTAAAACAAGAACACAATAAGATAAATTTGAAATAAATTAGTAAATAATATCTAAATATTAGTTTATTGCATGTATTATAATATATTATAATGGCATAGTACAAAATTTACTTTCACGCACGCCGTGCGGGAAGTGCAACTTTCGGAAACGAAATGCGTGCGTGAAAGTGGGTCTTTTAGCACGGCCGTAGAAAAAATACATTTCAATTACAATGCTGCAGTCGAGCCTCTTTTAGACCCAAAACAAAATTTTAAAGTTAACTTATATTATTATTTGTTGGAAATTGCCCTTGAAAAATTAAGTGAAAGATTTGAAATGTTGAGGTAACATAATTATAATTTTTCTTTCTTGGAAAATATATTGAGTGGAGAAACTCTGGAGAAAACTTAAAAAAACACAATGTTTAAATTACAAAAAAAAAAACTAGCGCATGGAAATAAATCTGATATAGATGGTGAAGATCTACTTCATGAGTTAGAATTGTGACCAATATTTTTTATTGATATAGACACAGTTCCACTCGATATTTTAAGTTATAATATATTCTAATAATTTACTCTCTGTTTTCCCAAACCTTTCTACATATCTAAGGATATATTTAACAATTTCAGTAACAATAGCTGCAGGAGGAAGGTCATTTCCTAAATTTAAATTGATCAAAAATTTTCTACGCTCAATAGTGGACCAAGACTGATTAACAAACTTAGCTTTAATAAGTATAGAAAAGCAAGTAAAAAATAGGGATCACCGAAGCAATAAAAAATTTAAGCTAGAAAAGTTGACTTTGATATACTTAATTATGTAGGTACATACTTTAAAAAGTATGGTATAGTGTTATAAGATTTGTCTTTTTGAATACTAAAACAATGTTTTAATACATAAATAAAGAAAGCAAACATAATTAATTTTAATTTTAGCGTACCTATAACCTATATAATCTTCTGACAAAAGGGAGCGCAAAGATGAGTCTTGCACCCCGGCGCCGTGTATGCTTAAGACGGCCCTGCTAATATGTATACAAAAGTTTAAGTATGGGTCTTCTGATTAATGACACTTCCGCATATTTTATCAGGCTTTTTGATTTGGTAACAGTATGTCATGAGATCTTTTTTTAAGGTTGTGTTCTGTCATCACTTCAATTCAATGTATATTTAGAGAATAGTATATTTTGTGAGGCTCTACATGGCAGGAGAGAAGGAATAAAAATAATGATTGACATTATAAACAATATGTATACGCTACAGAAACCATAGAAGACATGTAAATACTGCTGAATACAGTAGGTAGGCTGCAATATTGAGATCATGATATCACGCATTAGATATTTCGGAAGTTGGTTGAGTCATGAGAACGCATGAATACATTGAACATTTCCCCCAAGCCGATGCCTTAAACCGGTAGGTATAATATTGAAAGAAGAAGATATATGTTAAGGCGAATTTAGACTTATTCACTTTACATGTACACTACGGATGATAGATGAATAGTAAAAGTGTAGATTGAAAATGTCAGTAATTTACATCTTCACTGACGGAATTCGTTTCAGTCTTTTCAAAATGGCGAATAGGCCTGGCGTGAAGTTAATAAGTAAAGCATTACTAGAATAATGTCGAAAATTAGAACAAAATCAGGGAGTTTGCCTCTTTCAACAACAATAAACAAAGAGTATAAACATCAGTAGACCAGGGCGCATCTGTAAAAATATTAGTACATTTGGATGTTGAGAGGTGACTCAAATTTTTTTGCAGAAATTGCTCGAAAATAACTCAAATAATAATATTTGAGTTATCCTCCCTCTCAAAAAGGCCCGGAACATTGTTTAAATAATCAAAATGTCAAAAAATTAAGGAAAAATTCGATTTTTTCTCGATTTTTGATAATAGCTTTAAAAGTATTCATTTTCGAGAAAAGTTGTACTGACATAAAAGTTACGTAATTAAATTTCCTACAATATAGAATTGGTTAAAAATTTCAGAAATAGTCACCCTTGTTGCAAATTAGCAATAATTGCGGAAAAACATACAAAAACAAGTATTGGCATTTTACGTTTTTAAACCATTTATGCTACACTTAGGACCTTCGTATTTCACCCACAAAAACTTTATGATACAGTAAACAATACTGTAAATTTCAAAGATCGGTTCAACAGATTTTGCAAAATAAATTTTGCAATCCAGCTTTCGCAAAAAAAATTCATATTTTCAAAATGTTACAGGATCAAAAATAAAGCAGATAGCAAGTTGAATTTTTTTTTGCTTATAGAAGTGTACTGTACCTTTCATTTGCACTTTGCAAAATTAAAATCGATTAACTACCACCCACGGCGTCAGGAATTTTTTTAAATTAACATTAATTGGTGCTACGCGCAGGACAGCGGATAGTTTGCTCTGATTGGGCATTCCAGTCACCTTTGATAATGACTAATACATTTTAATTTTTATTACATTTCGATATAAATAAATAAATTTGTTTGTTGCAAAATAAAAACACATACTCTGTGCTTTGAAATAACACTTTTTTAGCAAAAACTTTCTTTGTTCATATATTTTAACTAAAAATTTATTATTTTTAAACACATGTAATTGTTTAAACAAGATTTCACAAAAAATAATAAAATACGTTTGATTTTTGTGGAATTAAAATATTAAAATACAACAAAATATAGAGTAAGACAATAATTAATTAGATAAAGATTGGAAGAAATTTTGGTGGAAATCAACTTGTGTGAATCGAACGCCGCTGTCCTGCGCGTAGCACCAAAAATTAATGTTTATTTTAAAAATTTCCTGACGCCGTGGTAGTTAATCGATTTTAATTTTGCAAGTTGCAAATGAAACGTACAGTACACTTCTATAAGCAAAAAAAAATTCAACTTGCTATCTGCTTTATTTTCAGTCCTGCAACAGTTAAAAAAATTAATTTTTTTGCGAAAGCTGGATTTCAAAATTTATTTTGCAAAATCTGTCAAGCCGATCTTAATGAAATTTGCAGTGTTGTTTTATTATATCATAAAGTTTTTCTGGGTAAAATATGAAGGTCGTATGTGTAGCACAAATGGTTGAAAAACGTAAAATGCGAATACTTGTTTTTGTATGATTTTTTCGCAATTATTGCTATTTTTCAACAAGGGTGACTATTTTTTAAATTTTTTAGCCAATTCTGTATTATAGAAAATTTAATTTCGCAACTTTTATGTCAGCACAACTTTTCTCATAAATGAATACTTTTAAAGTTATAATCAAAATACCAATAAAAAAATCGAATTTTTCCTTCACATTTTGACATTTTGATTATTTAAACAATGTTCCGGACCATTTTGAGTGGGAAGATAACTCAAATATTATTACTTGAGTTATTTTCAAGCAACTTCTGCAAAAAAATTTGAGTCACCTCTCAACGTCCATCTCAAAACAGATGCGCCCTGGACTACAGCGCTTTCTGCTCCACTCTTTTCTGACTTCCTAATTTTTGCTAACTCAACTCCTAATTTTTGATTTTATGTCGCCTATATTTAATCCAGATAAATGTAGCTGATTTAGTAGGGACCGGTATGCATTTTCACAAAAAATATTTATTTTATGGTAGTCCTCAGATTTATTATTACACAGGCACTCATGATTACGAGATATTTCTAGAAATATTGCATAATATGTTCATCTTTCTACTGAAAAGTCATTTTACGTAGGTATCAAAATATAAATTTATGACAAAAATACCGAAAAGAACAAGTTTATACGTTTCACTAGTGGTTCACTGTGGAAGAATAATCCAACAATTTCATCAAAAGTAGGAACACTTTCTACTTTGTTCACTGTTTACTTTGGATGTGCATCTTGGATGAAATGTAGATGAAGAGTATGTTTATACCTTTCATTGCAGATGAATCATCCATAGTGTACATCTAAAGTGAGTAGTCTAAATTCGCCTTTACGGCCATTATTGCAGAAGTATTTGACTAATTAGTTAACTTAGAGATGGCTTTTGAATATTTTTGGATAACCGTTACTTGTTTATTCGCTGTAATTATTAATTCAGTAAATTAATATCACTCTTCTTTCACTAACTAAGTATTCAGTGATTATAAGAATTTATATACTATACAATAAAAACTAATACTGGAGAGAAGACAAATAAATATCTTTTTCAATATTATATTGTTACTATGCAGCGCAAACATCTTAAAAAAATACTTGTACCGCAGGATATATCCTGGTATATTCTTTGCTTTGATTTTCCATAAATAATAAACAATAAATAACTTTTTATTGATTTCATGTCTTAAATCAATTATTTATTACCAAAGAAACTCACAATATTATTTAATAATAGCCTTAATAGCCTATAATATTTAATAGCCTTGCTTGTCACTGTCTTGTCACCACATATTATGTTCTACTGATCGCGTTGTATGACAAAGATAGCGAATGTTCGATTTGAAAAATATCACCACGGACCACCATGGTGTTCATTTTTTTCTAATCCTGAAAAAACTAATAAATATTTTTTTAAAATTTAAACGCAGAATGAAAAACTAAATTATTACCGAGTGCCGAAAGTCCCTTAGACTAAATGAAAATTTTATTTTGAATGAGATATTTAAAAGTAAAAAATCAGACTAAATTTTCTCTTTTTTGTTTCACCCCTGTAACTTATTAAAATAAACATTATAGAAGTTTTCAGAGACTTTCGGCTCTCGCTAATAATATAATTTAATCTCAGTCTGAGTTTAAATTTTTCAAAAATACTTATTAGTTTTCTCAGGATAAAAAAAAATGAATGTATATAAATAGCATTGGCGCCGAAAGTTTGCGCCCATTCCCTTAACTTTTATATCGTCCCTATAACTTAAAGCCATCAGATACCTGTAATAAATTTTCCCTTGGAATCTATCATTTTTTTCATTTTTGAACTGGATTCTTTGGAAAATATTCCAGTATATCAGGCAACCTAGGGCTCAATAACAAAGAAAGAGTCCCGCTGATTTTAATCTTTACGAAACATCAATATACGTAGGAATAAGCACGAATAAGTGAATTGTCTTTTCAGAGCTTTTGACAGCCATATGACAAATTTGGATACCGTTCTAAAGATTAAACAGCAAAGCCTATTCACAGATCCGTAAATAAGAAGAAAAAATAGGGCAACCATTTGGTGGGATGTTTTTTGGACTAAAAAATAAGAGATAGAGAAAAACTATAATAAGGTAATTACTAATTACAATAGATATTTTTATTTCGAAATTTCGAAAACGGTGGTTGAATTCCTTCTCAGATATTTTACAAAACAATCTTTTAGCACAACTTATGAGTCAGTACTATATTTAACAATAAACTGGTTTAGGTATTACATGGATAGACTTACGGATTATAGCTCTATATTATACTACATTCTTTAACGATTTTTGCGGTCAATTTTAAAGAACAGCTTAGATTTACATGAAATTTGGCATACGTGTGCTAACATGTCAATGAAAAAAAGTGATATTGTGCCGATGTGTGCTTTTCCCTGGGGGTAAGTTTCACCGCTTCTCGGGAATGAAAAAATATATGTCCAAAATAAGTCCGGAATTCGATAAACTGACTAATTCTAAGCAACTTTTTTTCTATAGAGCTTTTTCAAAAAGTCAATACTTTTCGAGTTATTTGCGAGTGAATATGTTTATTTTTCAACAAAACAAACAGGTTATTGTACATTTTTTGCAAATAATTCAAAAAGTAAGTATTTTATCGAAAATAACATTCTCAGTAAAATATATCCTGCAAAAAATTGAAAAAATGGTGTATGCATGAAGTCCCTAGACCTAGTAGAAGCAGAGTTATAGCATAAACAACGAAAAATAGGTTCATATTCGCCAAATTCCAAATAGAATATTTCAACGTGAAATAACCACAAAATAAAGCACTTTTTGGAGAAAACTCATTACAACTTTTTTAAAGAGTTTAAAAGCTTTATTTTTGTTTTTTTAAAAAAAAGATTTTAGCATGAAATGTAAGCAAGTTACGCTCAAAATACAGTTGGTCCCTTTTGTTTTGGCAAAAAAGAAAACGGGAAAATCATCCCCTAATTAGTAACTGAAATGGAATTAATCGTTACCGCTCCACAAGTTGCTTTATTTATGTTGTGTTTATATTATACAGTGCGGTGGAATAAGTGTTGCCACCCCCCGGTGAACTTGTTTATTTTAAGAATATAAGCAAAACGCTTGGACAAGTCGATTTTTAAACTAACCATAGTATATTACAGCATCAACGTTTCGAACTTTACGCGATCCCTCTTCAGGTGACGGCCATAACTTTGATTTTTTTAAACGGGAAAGTACATCATGTGACACCTTATTTAAAAGCTTTTAAAATACTAATTTCAAAAATGTATAATAATTTAATCCTGTTTGAGAGCGTTGGCTCAAAATTTCGGTCGAATTCTTTCTAAATGCAATAATTTTTTTCGAATCCTGAAAAAACTAATAAATATTTTTGAAAAATTTAAACGCACAATGAAATATTAGAGTATTCTCGATCGTCCAAAGGCCCTGAGAACTCCTATATTGTTTATTTTAATAAGTCACAGTGGTGAAAAAAGAGAAAATTTAGTGTGATTTTTAATGTCAAATATATCATTTAAAAGAAACTTTTTGTTTAAGTATTCTAAAGGACTGTGAGCCGTCGGTAATAATCTAATCTTTCATTCTGCGTTTAAATTTTTTAAAAATATTTATTAGTTTTCTCAGAATTCGAAAAAAATAAATACGTTTAAAAAGAGTTCGACCGAAATTTTGCGACTACGATCTCAAACAGGATTAAAGTATTATACATTTTTGAAATCAGTATTTCAAAATCTGTTAAATGAGGTGTCATATGATGTACTTTACCCTTTAAAAAAATTAAAGTTATGCCTGTCACCTGAAGAGGGATCGCGTAAAGTTCGAAACGTTGATGCTATAATATACTATGGTTAGTTTAAAAATCGACCTGTCCGAGCGTTTTGCTTATATTCTTAAAATAAGCAAGTTAACAGGAGGGGGCAACACTTATTCCACCGCACTGTATGTAAGCTTAATCGATTCAACGTGCTTCTTTTTGAAAAAAATTGATTTTAAAGTAAGATTTAAAAAAAATTTAATTTTGAAAAAATCTTTTTTTCAAGAAAACTTACACATTTTTAGATGTACCAAAAATCTCAAACAATAAA
Source organism: Diabrotica virgifera virgifera (assembly GCF_917563875.1). Taxonomy (NCBI): domain Eukaryota; kingdom Metazoa; phylum Arthropoda; class Insecta; order Coleoptera; family Chrysomelidae; genus Diabrotica; species Diabrotica virgifera. The sequence goes on along the minus strand of NC_065443.1, from coordinate 68,959,094 downwards.
AAATGTCGGCATTGCTTTTCTAAATATCACGAATTTTTTTGTTTTTTTGTAAGACAAAGATTGGTTAAGATTTGGTGTTTCTAAATATGTATAAACTCGTGATTAGTGACTCGTTGAAGCCTTTCAACTACAGCCCTTTTGAAAAATAGGAACTTTGAACCGATGAAACTTACAGATCGCATAAACAATACATACACCACTAAACCAGCTTGCTTGAGAAATGGTAACTAATAAGTGCCTCATTTTTTGGATATTTCACGTTAAAATATTCGATTTGGAATTTGACGAATATGAACCTATTTTTCGTTAGCTATAAGTCTGCTTCGCACTAGGTCTAAATATCTACTACATACACCATTTTTTTTTCACTTTTTTACAGATTATATTTTTACTAAGAATATTTTCTTCAACAAAATATTTACTTTTTAAGTTAGTTGCGAGAAACTGCCTTAAAACGTGGTTATTTTGTTGAAAAGTGGACATCTTCACTTATAAATAACTCGAAAAGTATTGACTTCGCGAAAAAACTCTATAGGACAAAACTTGCTTAGAATAAGTCAATTTATCGAATTCCGGGCTTATTTTGGACGTATATTTTTTCATCCCCAAGAAGGGGCGAAACTCACCCCCAGGGCAAAAGCACACATCGGCCCAATATCACTTTGACTTGTTAGCTATGTGTAGGTATGCCAAATTTCATGTCAATCCAAGCGGTTGTTTAAAAATTAGAGGTTTTGCAATATTTTACCGTTAAAGAACGTACTAATATTATAAAGGCACCTAATGATGCAATTAATAGAGCATAATCATAATATATCCAAAATGTTTACTACATTGTGTAAAGTAAACCCTTGTATATAAATTTTAAGTGCAACAAAATAGTTTACCTTTTTTTTCTAGTTGCTTGTCTTCCTGACACAGTTTTTAACACAAAATGTCTGTTTAACAAACCAATTGAATGTGAATAATTACACAATAAGTACTATACAATATAAAACTAACATTTCCGGGCTAACTAACTTGGTTGCACTCCGAAATTCACGCACAAACTAAAGATTTGCCTACTAATAATAATATCACTAAAACACTACATGAACACTACCGAATGTGTCAGAAAAGCTAGAAAAACTAAAGAGTGATCACAAACAGGTTGGCTATGATTTAAAGAGGATCTTTCGATATGCGTCGTGAAATTAGGCAACTAATATGGGCAGGTCACAATAATTTCATCTGTCACTACGGAAGAAATTTAATAATTAAAATGTTTAGACTTTTTGAATATGTAGGTGTACATAGGATTGTGTAGGTACTAAAAATATCACCTCGCAAATAAAATTATTATTTTAATTATTAGTCTACACAGGCGAATCTTTCTTCTTGTTAAATTAATAATTGTAAAGTAGGTAACGGTATTTTTTTTTCAATTCCTCACAAATGATATCAATAACTCCATGATTCACCAATACAAGAATTTATTGAATATGTGCGTTTTGATGGTGTGTGCTGTAGTTTTTTTGTTTTCTGTAATATGTATGTTGGAACTAAAATCAAGTAATAAATTCCGGGACAAAAGTAATGTCTCACGTATTTTAATATAAAAGTAGCTTTTGATATAATTTTTTTCTTGTTTTTAAGGTGTTTTTGAAAAATTTAAACGCAGTATGAAAGATTGCATTATTGTCGAGAGACGAAATTGATGTCTTTTTCAATTCCTGGACATATTATTATGTTGTAAAGCGTCCGGTTCAATTGTTCATTCAGTGATTTTTATTGACTTGCTTTGGACTTTAAATAGCTCAATATAAAATACTCAACGTGCGTTAAATCGGGAGATAAAGGTGTATATTTAATGGTTTTACGCCTTCCAAAACTTATATTAGGAAACGCTTCATCTAATTAAATTCTCACTACACGTGATGAATTTTATTTTAGCCAAACTTCTTCTTAGGTTGTCTGTCCATTCCGAACGTTACCGATCATTCTGGCTATGATGATTTTGTTGGTTGCTATACGGAATAGCTGTGTTAAGATCTTCCTATACCGTGTTCTCAGGTTAGCAAGCCAGAAGTTCTTCGTCCTGGGACCCTTCTTCCTTCAATTTTACCTTGAAAAATACATTAAAGTAGCTCAAACTGACTTGACTGTTGAGCCAAACAGATCTCTTATCTCTTTCATCTAGATTATGGCCATTAAAATGAAACACATGATTAAGGTACAAAAAGTTTGTTAAGGAAGTAAGTACCAATAATTTTATTGAAGTTAGACTTCTTTACCGGCGATATGAGGGTGAATTTTTATATGTTAAAACCTATGATTCCGGCGCATGCGCATTATAACTTTGTTCTGATTTGATGTTCAAATGACATGTCAAAAATTATTCAATATGGCGGCTGTGGTACAGCTGTAATTAGATTATTTATGGTTGTTGCGTTTTAAAATTTGTGTGAAAAGAAACAACAAACAAAAGTTAGTTAATAGTTATACTGCCTTTTTAAATAGTTTTCATATACCTATATTTTTGGACTTTTGGACTATTTTGGACAAGGAAAACTCATTCTAATTTGGTAAGTAGTTTTTATTATAATCATATTGTAATTATACATTTGGATTAGGTTGAAATACAGTAGAGCGTCGATTATCCGAACTAATTGGGGGACATAGGTGTTCGGAAAACCGATTTGTTCGGATAATCGAACTACAATATATTGATACATATTTATAGTCATAACTACATATTTATCCAAAAGTGAATAAAAGCCATATTTATATACCTACATATTTATTTATATCTTGATAATGACAACTAGCAACTAAACAAAAAAGTGCAGTCTTTGCAACAACATAATTATTTTTGGATACAATATTGAAGAAAATTGAAGATATTTTAAGCGTCAATAATTAATAACGCTTGCTCGGTATTCGAGTGCGGGACGCGGGAGTCGATAGTTCGAATAAGCGGTCGTTCGGTTGATCGACGTTCGGATAATCGACGCTCTACTGTACATTTATTTTCTCAAGAATGGGGATTTTAGAGAGAAATCCCAAATTAGGTCCGATTTTTATTTTTAAATTATGATTTTTTGGCGTAGATTTATTTATCTAGTAGGTATGTAATGCTTTGATTTACATACTTAATTTGATTACCAACAAAAGTTCTACCAATCTTCATCTAATATATTGTTTTCTTACTGTTTTTTTATATTTTAATATTGTCTTTCACAAAATTTAAACTACATAATTTAATTATATTCAAAACAACTGTCAAACAGTAAAACGTTCAGTTACCCTATTTTTCCACATGACAAATAATGTGGAATTGGACGAATGAGTCTAGGCTTCGATTACGAATCAAAGCGTCCCGAAATTCACGGGTTCGATTCCCGGTGCAAGTTTTTATTTTTTTATTTTTTTATGCATTTTATGATTGTAAGTATATTTGTTATATAATTTTTTTTTTCAGAAAATGCGTATTTAAAATTTTTGCCAACAATTATTATCGTTCAGAAATCATTTTTTCTTTGTGGCATTTTTCAATGTGTTTGTGTGCGTTTAATTGTTTTATTTTGTAAAATTTTTGGTATTGTCTTAAAAATCACATAATATGTAGTAGAAGTATAACTTTTCAACCGTCAAAATAACTGTCAAAGTCGTGTTCGTTTTTTGGAGTTCGTCCCAAAGAATTATTAATTTTGGCAGTTTTTTGGTACATTCCGGCCTTGTTTCCACGTGCAGAGTTTTATCAATAGTTTCTGTTTTGTGGTACTTTGCGGAAAACTAGAGTTTTGAAGACAGATTTGCTGTACAGAAAATGTCAGGTAACGGGGGCGGTCCTGGTCCGCCCTCGGTTAATTTAAATACTAATATTCAAATAATTAATAATGATAATCAAATTAATGTTTCTTCAATGGATACAGTATCCTCAGGTTTCGAAAAATATGACTTTGATAATAAATATCAACCAACGGATGCAGGTCCGTATCAGGTATTTTTGGAACATACCGATAAGAATCTTGGTCGTCTTTTTCCTATCAGAATTGGCTTTTATTTACAACAAGTAATTGAATTTAGAAATGATGTTATTGATATTCATTCTGTAGGTTTAAAACGTGTTAAGGTAATTTTTAGAACATACAAAATCGCTAATTTATTAATTAATCACGAAATACTAACAAAAAATAAGTTGATTGCTTATATTCCAAAATTTTTCACGCATAAACGAGGCATAATACGTGGAGTTGATACCTTTTTTACTGAAGAATACTTGAAAAAAGCAATTAATTCTATAGTTCCAGTGGCGGAAGTGCGAAGAATGAAACGAAAAATTATAAACCCTGAAACCAAACAAGAAGAATTGGTCAATAGACAATTGGTAGTAATAAATTTTAAAGGTAATAAAATTCCGTCCTTTATTAATATAAATATGGTTAATTTCCCTGTAGAACCATACATCCATCCAGTTGTCCAATGTGGAAAATGTTTACGTTACGGACACAATATCGTTCAATGTAAAGGCAAATCTCGTTGTTCTCGATGTGCAAATGAGCATTCTTCCGCTGAATGTAATTCCGAGTTGCAAATGTGCGTTCACTGTAAATCTTCCGATCATCCTTCAATTTCAAGAGATTGCCCAATGTACAAAAAACAACACGACATAAAAAAAGTAATGGCTTTCGAAAATAAAAGTTTTAAGGATGCCGAATTATCGATTAACAATCCAGCTTATGCCAAAATTAATACCAACAATAGGTTTGATATATTAAATAATCTTGAAAATTTTCCCGATTTAGCACCAGCAAACAAAACAATTTATTATGCTCCTTTAAATAAACCAAAATCAAATTCAACCGCATTAGAATCAAAAACAATTAAAAGGCGAAGAACTGACACTTCTTCTCAGATTCCAAGCACTAGTAATTCAGATTTAGAAAATTCCCATCAAAAAAGACAAATTTCTCTTCCTCCATATACACCCGCTCCACAACAGAATAATTTCATGTTTTGTCGAGATAAACTTATCTCACAGATATATTCATTAATTACAAATATAATTAATAATCAAGGAAAATTTGAATTAAATAAAATCAGGGACAATATCATTACAATATTCGATAATAATGAAGATAATTTAGAATCCATTCTCACAGATAGTGAAAATGGCTACTAAAAATATTACAGAAAAACTAACTATATTACAATGGAATTGTAGATCCATTTATAGTAACAAAGGCAGTCTTATGCATCATATTAACAACTACCATACAGATATAATAGTTCTATCAGAAATATGGCTCACATCCGGTCATCATTTTAGACTTAACGGATATAACTTTATCAATAAATGTCGTGAAGATGGTTACGGTGGCGTAGATATTTTCATCAGACAGGGAATAGATTACCAAGAATCCGAAATTAATAATAATTTCGATGACAGTATAGAAGCATGCGCAGTTTTTTTGAACAAAATTAATCTCTCATTAGTATCAATCTATAGATCATCAGATGTTAGAATAGAAATAAATGACTGGATCAACCTATTCCTTCAGTTTAATATTGCAAAAACTATTTTTCTGGGAGATTTTAATGCTCACCACGGTATGTGGGGGCCAATTGCAGACGACAGAAATGGTAGAATATTAGTGGAGGCCATGGATTATTGTGAAATAATTACATTAAATGACGGAACACCAACAAGAATATCCCCAACTAGTAATCATTCAGCCGTTGACTTAACTCTAACATCTCCCCTTTTAGCCGACCGTATAGCTTGGTCAGTAGATTCAGATTCATTAGGTTCAGATCACTACCCAATCAATATAGAAATTCAAATCAATCCCTCCTCCTTTGTCATCAACCCATCAACAAAATGGAATGACTCTCGTGCTGACTGGTCTGTTTTTGGAAATATTTTTGAATTAGAAATTAGTAAGCTCAATAATTTAGATAGGAATTCAACTTCGGTAGACAAAATCGAATTTTTCCTCAATGCAATCACGGTCGCAGCATCAAAATCTATGCCTATTAAGAAATCTTTCACACCTTCTGTACCAAGACCTTATTGGTGGGATGAGGAATGTTCTGCGATTGTTAAAAAACGAAAAGAAGCTCTCAGCGAGTTTAAAAAACAAGGTAATTTTATCAATTATCTACAATATCAAGACATTTCTGCTAATGTCAAACGTACGTTCAAACTTAAACAAAAAAACAGTTGGAAAATGTTTTTGAATAAATTAAATAAAAACACTCCTCTGACTGAGATATGGAACACTGTAAGATCTATTTGCAATAAACACCATCAAAAAAGAAAACCACAATTAGACGAAAGCCTTATTCAAAAAATTCTTGATACATTGGCTCCTTCATCTGCTGCAGGTCCAATTTTTAACGACAACATTAATCAATTTCACTTCCATCAAGACTCAGACACCTTCTCAAAAAATTTTAGCTTTTCGGAATTAGAATTAGCCTTAAAAAAATCAAAAAATACTGCACCTGGACTTGACGGGTTTACTTATACGATAATAAATAAATTGCCTGAAAGTGGTAAACTTCTTCTCTTAGAAATTTTTAATGATTGGTGGTTGAAACAAAAGTATTCAGATAGTCTTAAAAATATAATTGTGTGTCTTCTAGCGAAACCTAAGAAACCACCTGACTTACCTTCGTCCTACCGACCTATTTCATTGTTATCGTGTATTACAAAAACTTTCGAAAGGCTTATAAAATTTAGACTCGAACATTTTGTCGAAAACAGATCAATTTTACCAAAAAATCAGTATGGATTTCGTAGAGGTATAGGCACAATTGATGCAATCTCCCATTTAGTTACAGATGCTCAATTGTGTCTATCAAAAAATAATTACATGTTGTGTCTTTTTGTGGACCTTAAAGGGGCTTATGATGTGGTAGATTTGGAAATATTATATTCAAAAATGGTAACGTTTGGCATCAATAAAAGAGTCTCTATAAATATTTTAAATTTGTTTGCTAATAGAAAAGTATTTTTGCGAGATAGTCATAACGTTTTACATGGTCCAAGAGTACTTTACAACGGGCTTCCGCAAGGCTCTATTTTAAGTCCCCTTTTGTTTAACTTATACACTGCAGACTTGCATGATTTGATGAGCGATGGCATACAAATTATTCAATACGCGGACGATTTATGCATTTATGTCACCCATAATACCTACGATCGCTGCATGATAGACTTAAGACGTACTTTTGACAGGTTACAAAACTGGTTCGACGATATGGGTTTTAGTGTTTCACCAGAAAAGACAGCTGTGATGTGTTTCACAAGGCACAGATATCAGTTAGTCGATAATTTCTCTATAGGTAAATACACTATTCCTATCGTAAAAGAATATAAATATTTAGGTATAATTATAGATAGTAAACTTCTATGGACCAGTCACATTAAGTATGTCAAACAAAGATGTGAAAAGGGAATTAATCTTCTGCGCTTCCTCTCCAAACAGAGCTGGGGCGCGGATCAACAAATTTCCTTAATGTTCTACAAGTCTTATATTCGCTCGATTTTGGATTATGGGTGTACTCTCTATGGTTCTACCTCCAATACGAACCAACTTACCCTTGATCGAATACAATATAGAGCTCTGAAAATATGTTTGGGAGCAATGGCATCTTCACCAAATCATGCCATTCTGGCAGAGTCTCAAGAACTTCCTCTTAGTTTTCGAAGACAGTTTTTAGCAAATAAAAGTCTATTAAAATATAGATGTTACAACAGTGATTTGATCGCAAAAATTAACTTTCTTGTAATTGAGAATTTGACAAATCATTATTGGAAAAAGAAAAACTCTCCTCCTTTGGCAGATGCATTTATTGATACAAACTTATTTCAAAATGATATTGTTAAACTTAATAAAATACCATTGTATGCACACAGTTTCGATTCTATAATTGACAAACCTATCACCATATTCCCTCGGTATTCAGATTGTAATATCTTAAACCAAGCCATGATAAAATCCATTGTAAATGGTCTCGGGTCGAACTTAACTAAAATATATACAGATGGGTCAAAAACGCAGCTAAACACAGGTTCGGCATTTTTTGTTTCAAACATAAATCATATTGAAAAGTACAGAATCTCAAATTATTGTTCCATTTTTACCGCCGAGTCCTTTGCTATTGAAAAGGCACTAAAATGGTGTGCAACTCAAACATGCACGAATGTGGCAATAATTTCAGACTCAAAATCAGCATTACAAGCTATTAGCGGTCACCCAATAAACCAATTCCGAAATGCCTTAATTTTGAACATTAAAAAATTAATTATGGATCTTAAACAAAATAATGTAACTGTTTCGTTTATTTGGACGAAAGGACATTGCGGAGTCGAAGGTAATGAAATTGCGGATATAGCCGCAAAAAGTAGTCACAGTTGCCACCATATGGACAAAGTATTTAATTTAAAAGATTTGAATAATGCTCTCCAACCTAATATCAGAAGGAAATGGGAAACTGATTACAAAAGAATTGCAAATAAATCTACAAACCCTTATTTCAGAATTCACCCTACACTTCCAAAAGACATTCCTCATTTCACCTTTAATTATAATAGAGCACAAATGTCAGTATTGACTCGTTTAAAATTGAATCATGCTCGCTTTCCATCTCACTTATATAAAATTGGAATACTTAACTCTCCTGTCTGTAGTTGTGACAATGTATCCATTGGTGATCTAAATCATATATTTCTAGAATGTTCTCTGAACTCTCAATCTTCTTCAATTCTGTATCAAGAACTAATTCATCACGAGTGTCCATTGCCACTAAATATTACAGCTCTCCTTTCTTCCCCAGATAAAGCGGTACTAGATTCCATCATTAATTTTATCAGAAATTCAAAAATAGCGGTATAGTTTAGAAATAGACAATATGAAATCATTTAATGTAATTAAGAATTTACATGTTTTGTGGCAAATAGATTTTGTCTGATGCCAGGATCTCTCACACACACACACAAGTATAACTTTTTACGTGCGTACAAAGTACACACACATTCTTTTTTTTTCCAATAATAGAAGCATTCACACTTACACACTTTTTGGAAAACTAGGTCTGGGTCCTCATATTAAAATGAGGATTTTCTCTGAAAAGACTATTGTGCCGTCTCCGCTTCGAAGGTTGGCAATGATCAGAGCGATTTTAACTTTTGAGACTGCGGCTCTAAATAATTCGTTGTTAATTCATCCAAACCATTCCCTAAGGTTTTTTAGCTATGCGTTACGCCTCCTTCCTATGCATCTTTTTCCCTGGATTTTTCCTTGCATAATGACCTGGAGTATTAGTTATCTCCTCTCATCGCATCTCCCATATATCTCAGTTTTTTTTCTTAATTATTAGAAGTACTTCTCTTTCCCTTGCCTATATATTGGTTAGAGGATTTTATGGGTAAGTGGAGTAGGTACTGAAAATCTCATGGATAGATAGAACTACCCATGAGATCTTCAGTACCTACTCTTCGGTACATCCACATCTCGAATGCCTCCAATATCCTCACGTCAATTTTCTTTAGTGTCCACGCTTCCATCCCGTAGTATAATACGGATTGCACATAGCACCTCAATAGTCGTAGTTTTAACTAAAGGCTTAAATCTCGACAACAGAGAAGCCTCTTCATTCTTGTAAATATGCTTCTGGCCTGTTCGATTCTGATTTGTATTTCTTGAGAGCTGTCATTGTTTTGATTGATGGTTGTACCTAGGTAAAATTCTCTTACTCTTTCAATAGGCTGATTCTTTACATAATAATGTGTATTATGTAGTAGATGTAGATATATTTCATCTCACGAATGTACTGAGTTGCTTTTGTTATTATCATCAAGTAAAAAACAGTTATATGTAATTTATTTGCTTATGTGAATACAGGGTGTCCCAGACTAATTTATCCAGGCTTTATCTCTTAAAACGAATAGAGATCTTCGAATGGGACAAAATCTGATATATTCTATTTGTAATGCACTTTAATATGGCGTAGAAAAAATCATCACCTAAATATTCATCCCTTACTTACAACCCCTAACCTTAATTTTTTTATAGCACCCTGTACATTTAGTTATAGTTTTGGATGTGGTTTTCTATCGTCCATTTAACAGATTTTTTTAAAATAAAATTGGTTCGTAAATAATCAAGAAATTGTCGGTTTATTTTTATTTTTGTTATGTGTCTCAGACTAATTTATCCAGGCTATATCTCTTAAACAAATAGAAATTTTCGAATGGTGCAAAACCTGATATATTCCATTTGTAAATATACTTTAATATGGCGTAGAAAAAATCATCCCCTAAATATTCATCCCTTAGTTACAGCCCCTAACTTTAATTGTTTTAATGGCACCCTGTATATTTTTTTAGAGTTTCGGATGTTGTCTTCTATAGTCTATTCAACAGATTTTTTAAAAATAAAATCAATTTGTAAATATGTAATTAAGAAAATATCAGTTTATTTTTAATTTTGGTTAATTATGGTATAGTTTTTAAAAATTAAAGTTAGGGGTTTTAACTAACGGATGAATAATTAGGGGATGATTTTTTCTACGCCATATTAAAGTGTGTTACGAATGAAATATATTAGTTTTTGTCTCATTCAAAAATCTCTATTCGTTTAAGAGATATAGCGTGGAAAAATTAGTCTGGTACACATAACAAAAATAAAAAATAAACTGATATTTTCTTGATTACTAACGAACCGATTTTATTTTTAAAAAATCTGTTGAATAGACGATATAAGACCACGTCCAAAACTATAAAAAAATATACAGGGTGCTATTAACAAAATTAAAGTTAGGGATTGTAACTAAGGAATGAATATTTAGGGGATGATTTTTCTACCCCATATTAAAGTGTATTACAAATGGGATAGACCAGTTTTTGTCTTATTTGAAAATCTCTATTCGTTTAAGAGATACAGTCTGGATAAATTAGTCTGGGACACCCTGTATATGCCGTGAAACACTATGTTTTGAATACTTATTAAATAATTTATATACCTTCTGATACGTTCATATTTTATTGCTACAACCAAGCATTATTAAAACTTTTATTCTGTTGGCAATGATGATAGTTCGTTAAATTGTAGCATTAAAATAGTAAATTGCCAGAGACATAGCTTGGCCATTACTTGATTATAGGAATAAAATATTTAAACAATTATGTTTCTTGATGCTACTAACGTAGTAGAATACTAAACTATGTTATTCGTTCGCTACCACAATAGTGAATCAAAAAGCTTTAAAACGGCATGTTTTATTCTGCTTCTTTTTTTTTAAGTTTTTATGGATATACAATACACTCACCGGCACAAAGTTCCGCCATCAAAAATTTTTGATTAAGTTTGACAATCTATACCTTAATCATTTCTATTCCGATTTTCAAGTTTCTTTCATCAGTTTGTAGGTACATGTATTGATGTCGTGTGTTATTATTTCGGTAACAAACAATTTTTGCTTGGATGGCATTATACGGGGGTGAATGAAAGCGTTGTTTTTTCTCCTAACTTTAAAAAATTCTGTGGAAAAATTGGAGGGCTGATTTTATTTCATACTCCATTTGTATTATCTTGGAGGTATCATTAAGGTTTTGTTTTTTAAATTACCTGAATATCTCTTTCATTGTACGAGTTGTAAATAAAAACACTGCAAATTTTGTTTGTTACCGGAATAATACCAGACGATATCAATACATGTACCTACAAATTGGTGCAAGAATGTTGAAAATCGGAGCACAAATAATAAAGTTTTAAATTGTCAAACTTAATCAAAAATTTTGGGTGGCGGAATTTTGTGCCGATGAGTGTAGTTATGACTTTAAAGAACTGGATGCGGTGCATTTTCAAATGTTACGTTTGGTGTTCTTTCTCTCAGACAGCCTTAGCTTCCTTCATAGAAAATATCGTTCGCGCCTTTTACGCGCATTCTATATGTTTTTTTAGGATATATATGTACAGGAAATATTTTTATATGCACCAAACATAACCATATATGTTCACACAACCAAACTTATATGAAATCATCTTATATTTCTTAATATTTCGTACGAATTTAAAAAAAAACCGAACACAAGAAGTCAAACAATATTTATTTTAAAGCAATTTAATCACAAATACATAACAATAATTATAAAGTAAAACAATAAAGTACTTTAAAAGCAAATTGAAACTAGTTGTTTTAAAGTCAATAACAAAACATTTCAATGTAAAAAGAATAAAATGTTTAAATTGTTTTTAATTATTTATATTTTTTTAGTAGTCAGTGTTACCACCTCTGTCCTTATGCAAGCTTCAGTTTGTGTAGGCACGCTCCTAATCAAATTGTCAACATTCTGTTGTGGTAGATTACTCCATTCTTCAAGAGCAGCTTGTACTAGCCGTGATGTTTTGTGGATTATCTCGGTGAGCTCTAATTTTTCGTTTAAGCATATCCCACAAATACTATATAGGGTTAAGGTCAGTGAGCAAGCAGGCCACTCCAAACAAGGGATATATTCTACTTCAATGACGTCTGTAGTCAGTCTAGTGGCATGAAGATGTCCATTATCATGCATGAAAATTAGATTTTTTCTTGCGTCAGCTCTCCAGGGCCTAACTATAGGTTATCAACATATCTGCGGGACGTTAAAGTTGATTGAATAAAAATTAAAAGATTTTTTACGGATGGCCAGAATTTTACACTTCTCCAGAACATTAAATTTCCCCCTTTATAACTGTGAACAGATCTAACAGTTTTCGTTCTTGCTTGTCTTCCTCGACTTTTAAGTACACGAATTCGTCGGTTATCTGATTTTACACAAATCCTTGCTTTTTCTGAAAATAGCACATTTTGTCAATTCCCAATGTTTTAGTGGTAAAGACACCAATTTAGGCAATCAAGCTTGTGCTGTCTGGATAACCCGGAAACCCATAACTGTCTCCTTCTTTATACTTATTGGCACGAGCATAGTTTTTGGAAGCAAAAGTTAGTTTATTTATTTTCTTTCAATTTGCAACTCAAGCAAAAAGTCTAGATCGTACCGAGCTATACTAGCCGACTGTTTTATCTATTTGTTTATTTTCAATAAAAACCTTTATTCTTCTCAACATTAACAAGTTTTTTCAAAAGAAATAAATATTTCTTTGAAATACAATGGGGAACAAAGAAATCCAAATATTATGTTATGCAGACGACGCCGCAATAATCGCCGAGACAGAAGACGATCTCCAAAGATTAACACACATCTTCAATACAACAGCCAAGAAATACAATATGATAATAGCAGCTGAAAAAAACAAATGTATGACAACATCTAAATACTCACTACGATATAAAATCGAAATTAATGGGAAAATAATAAACAGGAAGCAAGGTTTAAATATCTGGTAATAGATATAACCAGTTACGAAGATGTTGAAAAAGAAGTACGACAACAAAGCTTAAAATCAAGTAAAGCGGCGGGATCTCTTAATAACACAATCTGGAAGAACAAACACCTATGACAAGATACAAAACAAGAATCTTTAAAGCAGCAATTAGACCTATATTGACATACACGGCGGAGACAAGACATGACACATCTAAAACGAGACAACTACTAGAAACAACAGAGATGAAAATACTCCGACGAATGTGAGGGAAAAGTCTGTTGCATAGATAGAGAAGCGAAAACATAAGATCATGAAATTTAGAAGACATAAATGGATGGGTGACAAAACGGAAGCAGGAGTTGAACGAACACATTAGTAAAATGGCAAAGGATAGAATAGTACGAATAGCACGATATAAGTCACTAAATGGTCGAAGAAGACAGACCAAGAAAAAGATCGTGCGATAACTTAAACAATTTAGGAGGCTAATATTAAAGAAGAAACAGGCTTTAAAGCCTACATACAAGAAGGAAAAAGAAGAAGAAGAAATACATGGTGATTCCATATAAGTATAAGTTTAGTTGTGTGTATTATATTTATTATGGTATATGGTTAACAATGAGTTGGGCTTTGTACTTAAATGAAAAATATTATCAATGCATTGACGTATTATTAATCAAACGAAATTGAAACTTTTATCGCGGAACTTCATTCCACGTTCTAATCTAGTCATTTAAATTTATCTATAAACCGCGCACCTCACCGATTTCAATCAAATTTTCGAAACCGTTCAGGTTTTCCGCAATGTCACCTAAACCTCGATGTACCTACCGATGTAAAACGTTGTAATTTTACTTTTCCAAGTGGAGCCAATGCCGTTTTCAGTTATTTGGATCCCTCTCTCGATCGGATTAATTTAATTTAGCGGTCGTGAATCCGAAAGGGCGGCATGATGAAATATCGAAAGGCTTTTCTCGAAATCGGCAATAAATTTCTAATTGTGAATGTTTTTATTCCCAAAAACCTTGCTACGGCATTTAGGTTCCAACAGTTTTGTAAAGTTTGGAGTCACCGAGTTAGAGAATATAAACAATATTATAATATTTTATTTTATTATTTTTTACATGTGTTAGGTCTCTTCTTCTTCTTCTCCTTCCTCTTTGTAAGCAATTCTGCTTGTTCATTGGCGGATAGATGGAATGGAAGGTCGTCACTCTATCTTCTGCGCTGTCGATCGATACTTCTTCTACCGATTGGTGATTTATCTCTTGCTATCTTGATCACACATGTCTTCCCCATTCTGCTTATACGGTTATTCCATTCTTTTTTTTTTATTCAGTGTCTATTCGTTTTTACATTGTATGTTACATTGTCTTCTAAAGTCTTCACTTCTTTTTAGATCTCTCAGCGTATTTACTGTAATTCTTCTCAGTACTCTCATCTCTGCCGATTCTAATAGTCGTTGTGTTGTGGCTACATCCGGTCTTGTTTCTGATGCATTGTCATTATTGGTCTTACATTGGGTTTATAAATTATTTTCTTCATCTCAGCGTTAATATATCGATTTCGCCATATAGTGTTATAGAGACATCCTGCCAGTCTATTTGCTTTTTGCACTTGATTTCTCACTTCTTTGTCCAGGTCTCCGTAGCTTGACAATATAGTTCCAATATATTTTATTTCCATTACTTGATCAATACTGACACCATCAATTTCTGTTTTACATCTGATTGGTTTTTTACTGCTTAATATTTTTTTAGTTTTCTGAAATGAAATTGTCATATTGAATTCTTTTGCTCTTATGTTAAATCTGTGGACTAATCTTTTGCAGACTATCTTCATCTTGGGCTATCGGCTATCACTATTGCGTCGTCTGCGTAACAGAGTATTTTTACCTCTTTGTTTCCCATTCAGTATCATCTTCCTTTGTTGACGTTTTTGATGACTTAATCCATGATTAAATTAATGGGCTTAATAATTAATGAGTCTCCCTGCCTTATTCCACTGCCATGTCATTAGGTTCTGTAAGTTGTCCATCTATTCGGACTTCCTTGATGTTTTCAATAGTTTTTATGATATCTAGGGGGACTTCTCTGTTATACAGAAGAATTTAAGTCCCACTCTGTCAAATGCTTTCTTCAAGTCAATCAGACATAGAAATGCTGGTCTATTATACTCTAGTGATTTCTCAGTAATTTGCTTTATGGCGAATATTGCATCTGTACACGATCTTCCAGTACGAAAAACCTGTTAGTCGGAGAGATAGAAGCAGATTTTGGTCGTGATAAGTAATATGGACAAACTATACGGGGATATGTTGAATTAGTTGTGTACATGACTTTACCCAACGGGCGGAAACCAGAGTAGGGGACGAGGGTAGTTATAAGGGGTCAAAGTCGCGGTTTTTATTTTTTTTTTGTGACTTTTTCATATGTAGGGCTTTTTCAGATAAAAATTTACTTTTTATTTTTCATTACTGTATCTCTTATCTTTTTCAAGTTACATGGAGGGAAAGTAAGCTTTTTAAGAAAATTTAAAAATGCGCTCTATAATTTTATCTTTTTTTTTTCTAAAACCATTCATTTTAAACCCATCCAACTTTTTGAACATAGAAATAACACTATAATAAAAGGTATTGTAGAAGGAAAATGATCCATTTACATTTTAGTGGATCGTGGTTAAAATTACTTCTCATTTTTTCTTAAAATACATTAGTTATCAATTTTGTTTGCAGCATATCTCGATACGTTTTAATGTAATGGACCTTTAATATAGCTCATTTAAAAGGTTTTATCAAGCACTACAAAAGGTATTGGTGGCATTATATACCTAAAATCGACCGTTTCTCTGTTATTTCAAGTTGAATACACCAATTTGAGAATGTACCAAAAACAAACTATTTTCACCTACCATATCTCTTTTTGTATTATAACTAGAAGATTTGTGAAGGCAAGTGTCTCTTTGTTTTTTTATAACCTACAAAAATGTTTAATATAGTTTTTTTAGTTAGATGCATAGTTTTTAAGGTGTTCGCAAAAAGCCGTTCGAAAAGGTATTATGTTTCAATGAAAATGGCCAATTTTCAACCACGAATATCTCAAAAAGTATTGAGTTTTGAAAAAAATATATAAAACAGTTTTTGTTTAGAATTAGGTTCTCTAGCGAATTCCGTGGTAATTTTAACCAAAAAATGTTCCACCCCTAAGAAGAGGTGGGAACCACCCCCAAGATAAAAGCACACATCGGCATAGGGTAGACTTTGAATTAGGAGACAAGTAGAGGCTAGGCTCAAAATTTCATTAAAATCCATGCAGTAGGATAGAATTCGAAGATAATATCCTATTCTTGCTCCCATTGACTGGCGTAATTACGTTACATTCTTTAATTACCTCCTCCATCTAAATTATAAAATAAACTCGGACTTATTCCTCCTCCTTGTTTCAGACCCTCGATTAAGTAAATGGTTTTGATGTTCTCTTTTGACTGATGACATAACTTACATTGTTGTTGTAAATGTTCTTAATTATCCTTATCATTTTGTTACTAATACATCTATTCTCTAATATTTCGCATAATTTTTGCCCTGGTACCGTGTCAAAAGTCTTTTTAATGTCATATACCTACATGTTTTTTTCCGGTTGCTGATATTTTTCCATTAGTTTTCTATTTATTTTCGGTTTGCCAATGTTTTCATTAGATTCAGACTTTGATGACGTGTTAAAACTGTTTGTTTTATTTCTTCATGTCATGTACTTTGCCGATCAAACCATATACCTAAGAACTGTTAGAGAAGGTAGTATTATATAATTTTAAGGTAGAGGTTTGAGCTGATCATTTCTGTCGTTTGAAAAGCATGGTGTAGTACTAAAATATCAATTTTGAGATAGCAGAATATACGGCAAAAATATTTTACAAGCAAAGCAAAGTAAAGTTAAATTTTTATCTCGTTTTCGAACGATCCACTTTTTAAATTTTATTTGGCATAAAAGTTGAATGTGTCGTAAAAAATCGAAATCGCTTGTCGGATCCTCATTTAGATCTTCGGGTACGGTACGAGACCTTCACGTAATTTTATATATTTTTAAAATCAGTTCACTTTGTTGAGAAAACCGGGTCAATAAATGTATATATCCTCAGGAACATTTTTTGCTGTAAAAAGGCAATCTAAAAGGAATTTTAAAACAAAATCTGATGTTCCGAAATTTAATAGCCCGGAGCCAGTTTGTAAAATATGATATGATAATTCAACTTTATACTTCTACTCTATACAGTTATTATACTTTTGTTATTTCGGTTCTCATCCTAGATGGACACGGTTATAAGTTGTCTAGAAATAAAGGATCTTTGTTCCTGGGATGCTGCTTTAAGCCGAATTAAGGATAAAATATATCGTTTTCAAAACTGTCTTCATAAAATTGATTTTTAATAGGCTTTTGGTGTTTCTCCTAGGACACACATCTGGGCAGACACTGAAGAATTCATATTAAAATCACTACTTGTGATTCTGTTTACTTTGTAAAACACGTGTGTTTTAACTTAAATAAGATACTGCGATAAAAATAGCTTTGAAATCTTTTTAATACTCAGCACACGACAAACGTTTTTAATTAAGAATTACTAATTAAATTACTATTACTACATTATGATAAACGAAAGACTGCGTAATGCTGTAAAAGCTGTGAAAGCATATCCTAGAGCAAACGTGTCCTCAGATCACAACCCACTTATCGCCAAAGTTACACTCACGCTCACGACTCACATTTAAAAATATTAAAAGACATCAGATAATTTCTACAATAGACACAAGCAAGCTAAAAGAACCCAACGTAAAAGAATGCCTTCAGCACGAACTACATATTTATGAACTGTAGAAAACTGACGCCAATGATATTGATGAGCACTGGGATCGACTAAAACATTGCCTACTAGAACCTTGTAAAAAAATGCTAAAGACTTCCACAAACAGAAAAAAGGAATTGATGAACGAGGAGATACTCAATATGTTGGAATAACGGAGACAATGCAAGAACAAATGTAACAATAAATACAGGGAGATGAATTATGAGATAAGGAAGATGATAAAGCAGGCAAAAGAAAAACACTTTGAAGAGAAATGCAGGGAGATCTACGACCTCCAAAAAGATACGATCTAGTTAACCTACATAAGAAAATCAAAGAAATGGCTGGGCTAAGAAAACAAAATCTCACAGTTGCACTTCTGGATAGGCACAGGGTTGCTATAACACAGACCGATGAGAAAATACAACGTTGGGGAGAATACGTCAACGAATGTTCGATGATGAAAGAGGGGACCTGGAACACATAGAACTTACTTCAGGAGAAATAGGTCCAGATATTACAAAATAAAAAGTAATACACGCATTAAAGACAATGAAGAACAGAAAAAGCCCTGGACCTGACTAGTTCAGAGAAATAAGTAAAAAAAAATTCCTGTTGGTGACACAACCCCCTTCAGGCCGAAACCAAATTTTTTGAGTAGTGTGGACATCTATAATAATAACCTATATGTTTCCTGCAGCCGAGTTTGATGATATACATAGTTATAAACAAATGAAGATCAAAAAACGGTAAATTTTCGCTTTTTTCGTCTGTCACCAAAAAGTTAAGCATTTTAAACAAATTTAAGAGTAAGAAACTCATAAATCGTATAAAAAATTTCAACATGGCGTTAGCGAAATATGTCTATCCTTATTTGTTGCTTAGAAAATTGCAAAATAAATCATAAATTTTGAGTTTTTATAAATATTCATAACTTATGTAAAAATTAACTTAGAACTTTCTTATTACGGAATGATGAGATTTCTGGTGCTTAAATCATACCCTAAATTTCAAAGCAATTGGTCAACTAGTTTAAAAGTTATTTAATTTGTTTATCCCAAATTAATTTTTTTGCAACACTTTAAGGAAAATGGTGAAGTTACGGTAATACTTTGGATAGTTTATGAAAGAAGAAGATTTACACTATTAATTTAATTAAAAACAAATGGCAAAAAATAGTTCTAAATATTGCAAAATTATTTTGCAAGAACATGTGAATTAAAAAAAGGGGGGGCTGACTTCGTCCTAATTTTTCTAAATGTGTGTAAAAATTCAGCCTTTCTAAATATGAAAAAAATATTTTTCTACGGGTAACGGTTAAAAAGTTATTCTAATTGTTTATAAGTAAGCAAAAAATCGACATGTTTCTGCAAAATAATTTTACACAGTTTAAAATTACTTTTTGTCAGTTTTTTTAATTAAGGGAATAGTACAAATGTTCTTCTTTCATAAACTGTCCGAAGTATTACTGTAACCTCATAATTTTCTGACTTATGTGTTGCAAAAAAAATGAATTTGGGAAAAACAAATTACATAACTTTTAAACTTTTTGACCAGTTGCTTTGAAATTTAAAATATAATTTAAGCACAAGAAGTTTCAGCATTCCGTTTAATAAGAAGGTTTGAACTTAATTTTTACATAAGGTATGAACATGTATAAAATCTCAAAATTTATCACTTATTTTGCAATTTTCTAAGCAACAAATAAGGATAGACATATTCAGCGAACGCCATATTGAAGTTTTTTATATGATTTATGAGATTCTTATTCTCAAATTTGTTTAGAATGCTTCACTTTTTAGTAATAGACGAAAAACGCGAGAATGTACCGTTTTTGATTTTCATTTGTTTTTAACTACGTATATCATCAAAATCGGCTGCAGGAAACATATAGGTTATTAATATAGATGTTCATGCTACTCAAAAAATTTGATATCTGCCTGGAGTGGAATGTGTCACTAAACAAATCTTATTTCTCTGGACTAGACATGCTTACTATCGAACTACTAAAAATTATAAATGAGCAATATACTGATGTTTGTGTTACTCTTAAACAAAATTTATAGCTCAGGCATATTACCCAAACAATGGTTAACGTCGATTTTTATTTGTCCTCCTAAAAAGAATAACGCAAGAGAATGCGGCGACTATCGCACCGTTAGCTTGATGTCTCATGTGCTAAAGTTGCTACTGGAAGTCATGCATAACCGAATATATCATAAACTGGACATAGACATTAATGATACGCAGTTTGGGTTTCGAAAAGGCCTATGAAATAGTAAAGCTCTTTTTTCACTTAACATACTAATAAAACGGTGCCTGGACGTCAATCAATGCCTGCATGTTTTGACTGTAATAAAGCATTCTATAAAGTACAACATAAACAATGAATTCATGTCCTGAAATAAAAGAAAATAAACTACAAAGACCTTGATATTATATCGAATTTATACTAAAAGCAACGACCACAAGTACGTGTTAACGATCAGCCGTCAGAGGAAATTGAAATCAGACGTGGGGTGAGACAGGGATGCGTGTCTTGACGTAAAATTATTTTTAATGCCTTCTCGGAATAGATCTTGAAAAAAGCTCTTGAGGGTCTAACAGCTGGAATAAAGGTAAATGGAGTTCCCATTAACAACATTAGATATGCGGATGGCACTGTCATCTTAGCTGAAAATATTGGGGATCTTCAGAGGCTGTTGACCAGAATAGCGGAGCTTGGACAAGAATACGGTCTAACAATGAACGTCAAGAAGACAAAGTTTATGAAAATATCGAAAACTCAAAGAACTTACGAGAATCTTTTCATAAACGGATCCATATCCAACGAGTCGACCAATATGCATATCTTAGAACAATGATCAACTCCACATGTGATGTGATTACTTCCAGGTAATCAAAACAAAAATAGAAAAGGCTAGAGCAAATTTTAGCAAAACGAGAAAAATGCTTTGCACAAGAGATTTGAAGTTGGAGCTAAAAGTTAAGTTGGCTAGATGCTACGTTTCCTCGACTTTGTTTTATGGAATGGAAGCTTGAACCTTGAATGCCGCCCCAATGAAAAAAGTAGAGTCATTCAAGCTGTACAGTCGGAAAAATGAAAGAATACCCATGAACGAACATATAAAACACGCTGTATTTTCCTGTCACCTTGTCACAAAGAAAATTGCCCAGTACAAGTACATGTAACAATAATTATTACATGTACTTGCGCTGGCCAATTTTTTGTGTGACACGGTGACAGGAAAATACAGCGTGTTTTATATGTTCGTTCATGGGTACTCTTTCATTTTTCCTACTGTAGGTGTACAGAAGAATTCTGAAAATATCGGGACAGAAGACGTCGCAAACAAAGAGGTTCTGAGAAAGATGAATGGAAATCTTAAATTCCATCAAAACAAGAAAATGAGAATATCTCGGACATGTTACACGTGGAAAGAGGTACAACTTGCTCGAATTGATTATGCAGGGAAAGATTCAAGGAAAAAGAAGCATCGGGAGACGCAGAATATCGTGACTGCGCAACTTTAGAGAATGGTACGGATGTATATCAAATGAACTTTTCATAGCAGCCGTCTCTAAAATCAGAATAGCTATGACGATTGCCTACCTCTGTCGCGGAGATGGCCTACCTCTGTCGCGGAGATGGCACTTAAAGAAGAAGACTACTTAAATTTAAAGTTAGTAAATAAATTAAAAACCATATAATATGATTGTTAAAAAACCATACGTTTGCTATCAATCTCAAGTGAGCAGATTAAAACCTGTACGTACGTCTCTGTGTAAAATATACAATGTGAAAACCATACTGGAAAATATATCCTCGTCGGACCACGCGTACATATATGTGTACAAATTAATGACAGTTCATATTTTTCGGTGTATGTTTGTTAATTTGAATTTGACTCCTCATATTGTTCCTGGAATCACATGTCTATCTCTTAATAATAATAATAGTCTCCCGTTTTATACCGCTGACGAGGCTTTGGGATTAGAGGAGGGCAGTCTGCTATATCTAGGGCCTACGGTGTACAAGGAAGGTAACAGGGCCAGTGCTACGCTTCAACCCGCTATCCTTACCCCTGGTTTTACCCAAGGTACTCATTTTATTCAGGCTGAGTCGACCTGGGGCCTATAGACATTTTTAAAAATGTCTATAGTTGTTCTTGTCGGCGCTAGGATTTGAACCCCGGCCTACCAGCACTCGAGGCAAGCATACTACCGCCTGCGCTACGCTGGCCCTGTCTATCTTTTTATCTAAGAAATACTTCAAAAGTAGAGCAGTACTTGGCAATTAGTTGAACTAAAAAGTTTTTGCTACTGCTATCTGACACCGCAGTATTCAAATGGTAAGGTCTTTTTGACCTTACCATGATCAAATATTCGTTTTATATATAATGTAATTTTCGTGTGAAAGTCCTTTGCGCTCGTTCTTGATGTTTAACTTTTCTGGATACAAAAATAACCAACAACAAATTGAACAATTTTTTAAACAGACAGACAAGGTTTTTTCCAACCAATAATAAAAAACTACATAAGAAACAGAAGTATTTCATATCATAAATGGAACCCATCTCTCTTCATAGTGGTATTTTGACCTTTTTGACCATAGCTCCGAAGATGGCTTTATAAGCCGAAAGCGCTCAGCTAAGAATTATTAATTTTACACACTTCAAAAGTACACTTCTCCCCACTTTTACCTGTTGTCATAAGTGTGTACAAAACTTTTTCAGTCTTTACATTTATTTAAAAAGTTTGTGTTTTGAGGACGCTAAACAAATGGAATTTCACGTGGTAATTCTTATTCAATTTCTTGTTAAGTCAGTCGCTGAAGAAAAGTAGATTCGGTAATATATTTTCTAAGGATTTAGTTACAAGGTAGATTGTATAGTTTTATTTAAGTTTTATTTTCTGCAAAGTTATCATTCATCAAAAACATTTGTCCACAGATGTGTACATTAAGTTTACATTTAATTTGTGACCGTTTAGTCTTTAAAATCAACTTTTATTTCTTTTCCGTATGGACACGCATATTTAACAATTAAATAACAACGGTGTAAATTGAAGTTAAACCCGATAGCTCTTCGGAATCATCAAGATGAATGTTTAAACTATAATTTATGTACTTGGCAATCTCAAGAATACTATTTTAAATATAAGTTTTTAAGCCTAAAAAATGCCTATTTTCGCATTTTTTAGATTTTAAATCACCTATAACTCGAAAACTATCAATTTTTGAGAAAAATCAAAAAATAATTTTCTTGTTAAGAATGACCGAAAAACCTAAAATCATATGTTCCAGGGCCAAAAAAGATGATCTTTTGTATTTGTTTAAACAATTTCTGCCCAAAAATTCCGCCCGGCACCCTTCAGATTTGTTTCAAGGGAACATTTTTGAATAGGAATCCGCAAAGAAACCGAACCAGATATTTTTTCAGACGGGAGCGGTCTCACCACATGGACTAAATGCAAAAAGTTGCAAGTTGATAAAGCTACATGCCCTGGTCTATAATAGCTCATACATTTAAGTGATTATGATACATATGGACAAGATTGCAAAGCCGCACTACGTAATGGAAAGAAAATAATCTCAGATTAGGTGCAATAACGAGATTTTAACAAACATGCTGAATAAGATTGATGATCGGACTCTATAGATGCCACTGGAAAATGCAAGGGTGGTTGTTAGTCAAATATTGAACATGAACTGACGATTTTTATCATTAGGGTAATTGTAACGCTACAAACGTCACATCTTTGCTATTTTATTTTTAAATAATTATTTTATTCTATCCACTTTATTAATCCTTTAATAATAATTTTCTTCTATTTGTTTTACCTGTTTTCTTCGTTAAAAACTCGTTGGCGCCCTCTTTTATTATCGTATTTTATTATCTTATATTTAATATATCTCTTTTCATCTAAAATCTAAATCATCATACTGAACGTACCCCGTATATTATTACTCTGTAAATATCTGTCTTAATACGAAATATGCCTACCTTTCTACAGTTTACGCTGTCATTTCAATTCTCAAAATGGTGGTGGTAATCTTATAAAAGGCAATTACAGAGCTGATAGTAGCTATCTATTTCCAGACTTATTATGTATTCTTTTGGGTTTTTGGGAATAAGATCACCGTCCTCCCTCTGAAAGCTTCAAAAAGCCTATCGCCGGCGATGACACTAAGTATGACAGCAATGGGACCATGACATCTGAGTACACCACCAGACCGTAGCTGTAGGGACCTAGGGCCACAACATCTGCCCAGGTCTACAACCGACAGCGGTACAATTCAACATCAAGAAGTTACCATCGAACCAGATACCAAAGCCATAAGTATAATCTGCAAATTGTTAGTTTTTGGCAAGAATTTGAATATATTTGTTAATGCATTTACCAAGTCATATTTTTATTATATCTTTATCGAACAATAAACATGATTAGTTAAAAATACTGTTTTGTTTGCTTCCATTCCGAATTTTCATAGTTCATTTCTAAGATTAAGACAAGACGAACACACACCTTAAGAGACTGAGCTAAGCTGGGGTGAACGATAGCTATCTTGGATGATTGGAGTAATATTTTCGAATATTATTTCAATTAGCTGGGGTAATCTATCGCCTTTTTCGTTTCATAATAATATTATTATAATAGTCGTATAGATAAGATAAAGTATAAAACCAAGTAAATATCTTTGAACGAAAAAGACGATCAAAAATGAATAACCATTTTCAATTTCGTTGCAACAGGAAACAACATCCGCATCATTATTCCAGTTTAATTAAAGAGTGCAGCAAGCACCTCTACCGGTTTCGAAACTTATTAATCTATCGTCTGGAGGCACATATGCTGCTCTTTTGACCCAACTAGGACAAATCCCGGCGTGCGGTCACGGATTGCAACGAACGAAATGGCAGGGATGCCCTAGCGGCAACTTGCAGCAAAAAAACTAAGTTTTCGATCTAATAGCACATACAACATCCAAAAATGATATTCTACATCCTACTAGACTGAAAACAATAGGAACCTTCTCTGGTAACACCTCCGAGTTTGTCTTTTCCACATTGTACCTGCGCTTTGCTCAATGTCATCTTTTTATCTCATTTGCGGTCGACCTCTTCATATTTTGCAGTATATGGTTTTCAGCGGTCAATTTCTTTATTCAATCTTTCATCCTTATATCTTTCGTTGTAACCAGCATATTTCCATTTCAATTTCAATGCATGTTCGACAGCGTCTGTTGTTCCGGTTTAGCGTCTTATCCACTCGTTCCTCTTTTTATCTCTCAGCGATATTCCCAACATTTGCCTTTCCATGGCTCTTTGAGTTTTCTTTTTCTATCTAAGTTTAAATATTTAGGCAAAATATAGTCTAATTAGAGATCCTAATTTTTTAATGAAATTTGGACTATGGTTATATAAACCGCGTTAAATTTAACAGGACTACATTCGGCAATCAATACCATCTTTTTTAAATTATTGATGTAACTGAATTTTGTACGGATGCGGATGGTAGGTACTTTTCTTCTTTCAGGTTCTATTTTAAATTTATTTTTTCGATCTATTTTTGTTTAACATGTCCATGTTGGTTACAATTTGGCCTTGAGTATTGTGAGGAATATATTCTATAGGTATAGGTAATATAGCATTAATATTTTGTATTTTTTGATACATGAGGACGTCAAGCACGTCAAATTTAACACAGACAGCTATTTTTTTAATTTCACCGACTGTTTATTGCCTACAGATCTGTCTGAATACCCTGCATTAAACAAATCACATACCTGTTGCTAAGTTCACGTTGGGTTTCAACTAAAGTATTCATAATTTATTTATAAAACCTTTTTACTTGGGATTAGGGTTATCTGTATCTCATAAAATATCAACTGATATTTTAATTGACATTTTTATAAATTAATTGGTGTATTTTTGTGCTGTATTTATTTTCTTAAATTTAAATTTTTCACTTGATCATTATATACATAATATGTTACATAATATGGACCGCGTTATGTAATAGCGTATTAAGCGTCAAAAATTCAAAATCCGGATTATAGTGCCATCTTGTAGCTAGGGTGCAAATATATGTATAAAAATATGTTTTTTGTAAAAAAGTACAAAATAAAGCGATATTTGAACACCTGTATTAAGCGACATTTGTAAGTTGATTAAAAATATATCACAATAAGATTTGTAATATCGAATTAAAAGCCAAGTTGATTTTAAGGAACTAAAAACTCTTACAAAAGAAAGTGGAATATCAAATCAAGTGCCAATAATAGTACCTATATAATCCATTGTCAAAAACAAAAATCCGCATCATTTAAGTGTAATAAGGAATCAAGCGCCTCAAATACTCGGTTAATTCTTTATTACAAAACACAACATATTTTCTAGCTTTCAAGAGATCGAATTAAGCGACTTCGTGTGTCGGGCAATTCGTTACTTTAAAACAAAGTTCTGGTTTTAAAACAAATTAAAACAAAAAATAATACGTTATTCTAAAACAAAGAACAAAAGAACAAACGAAAGAAACAAGAAACGAAGAACAAAAATGTTTTATTCAAACTTTGAGAATATCCTCGGCAAGAGTTGACCGATACTTAAAAAAAGTTTGTTCAACAGAAGATTGCACATCAGCAAATTTTTAAAATATAGGTTGCATTATTGTAGAAATCAAAGCGAACGACTTTTTTTAAATAGTGATGTAACCTTAGATATAATTTTTAACTTGTATAAAGAAGAATATCAGGATAGTGTTTCTTTAGTTTCCTATAAACGCATATTTTATGACAATTTTAATTTCTAAAGAAAACGACTTAAAAATGACACATGAGTAATAAATGCGATAAATTTACAGTTAAAGTCCAAAGTTCTACATATGAGCCAGAGAAAAAACAATATGAGAGACCAAAACTCATCAAAATGAAGCAAAAGTGGCTAGAAGTCTCATAAATTCAGATCTCCAAAAAGCTCAAAATGAACAAAATGTGGAGATACTAACTTTTGATTTGGAAAAAAACCCTACCTTTACCACGAATTCCAACAAACGAACATTGTATTTTATGAAAGGCCGCTGTGGCTTTATACCTGCGATAAATATTCAAGAAAACTGAGCAAGGTCATTTCTATGTTTGGGTCGAAGGCACAGCAGGAAAATGAGCACAAGGGGTAAGTTAAATTTGATTAATAACGATGCGCTTTCTAGTATCATACCCAGTTTTATGCCCAATGACTCCGAATTTGGGGACATAGAGTCAGCACTAAAGCTCCAAAATCGGTTATATACTCCATACCATTAAATATAACGCGGTCCATATGATATATTATATCAGGTTACTCTGACACTTAGACTTCCAACATTGAACTATTAGAGATATTTTTAAATAATGTAAAGAATCTAATAAAATAAAAAATATAATAAATTTTTGTTCGTCCAGAGAAACCATAGTGGACATATTACACCTTTACCAAATGCAGCATTAAGGTACCTTTCAAATGAGATATTCTTCTTCTTAGTCGGTCGTGATTCTCCGTAAGTACTTCTGGGACTTTTTGCAGATCATGGGCAATATATTATATCCTCTCACTTGAGCTACCCAGCATATGGGAGACCTTTCTCGCGGTCGTTTGACATTAAATTGAACCCCCGACGATTAGCTTTTCTAGATATCGTTTTCTTCTCATTATATGTCCCATGGACGTATAAATAAATACGTCCATGATATGTCCGAAGTATCTGATTTATTTTAATTGGTCGTCTCTTATATTGTCTCGAATCAGCTAGAAGCTTTTGAGATATAGCTTTTCAGGAGAATTTTAAAAATACTGTGGACCGATCATATCACGAACGAAATGGTGTTACACATAATAGAAAGAGACAGAGAAATTTTGACCACCATTAAAAAGAAAAAAACAGCATATTTGGGGCATATACATATTTGGGGCAGCTAATGGCCAAGGGCCATTAGCTGATGCCGAGGCACTAAGCTAAATAAAAAAAAATTAACAAAATAGGAAGTATCCAAAGAAGTTTTTTGGAGGAGTTTGATATCGTTTTATTTTATTTTTCAACATGCGAAATTTTTGACACGTATTGACTTTTTGAAATTTTTTGACATTGACATTTATCAGATCCGTACGACACTGTAATTTTACAGTATTACAATATAAAAATTAAGGTGTAAACTGTTCAGTGATCGTAACTGTACATTTGAAGTAGCTTAATAAATTCTTTTATTAAAATAAAAAAAATATCATTGACTAATAAATAAATAAACAATTTATAAAAAAAATCAATAGCATATTTTCTTTTTGTTATTTTATTCACTTTGGCCGAACATTAAACACAAGCATTCCTTAACTGTGTCAATGAGGTTAGCTTTGTACGTTGTCAAAATTAATCATAAAATATCATACTTAAAAAAAAATAACATAAATAATTAACATAAAATAACTTGCCATAAAATTTCAAAATCTAATATAAATTTTGTTGTGAAAACAACTGTTTGTATACTATAAAAAACTTCAAAATGCCAAAATTCGACAAAATAACAGCAAAAAATTCAACAAACTGACAGTCACAAAAGTAAACAAACCAAAACGTCAGAAATTGTACTTAAAATGTGGAAACATCCCCAATCGTTTTTTTTTGTACCTATCTCTGTTCAATGTACTGAGGCTAGATCGTTCATAAAAATAACATGTGTTTTTATTTAATAACAGACGGTAGCGGGTTTGTCATTAGTTTCATGCGTGGAGTAGAATGATGCTAGATAAAAAGTATCTGTTTAATCTCGCCAGGTATTAACGACGCACAGGTAAAGATTCGTGGACTCAAGTGCAGTTTTTTTTTCAATGTCTGTTGATTTTATTCACTTGTTAACTTTTTGTTTGTTCTACTATATTTCTTCGAAAAATAGTTGGCGCTCAACTGAATATCCTATTTATTCCTTATTTTTAGTTTTAATTTCCACTTGTTTCGATTATATATCCCATTCTGTTCTGTGTCATAGACTTATATAAAATGTCTATGCACGAATGCCAATTGGTATCTCTTGACTTCTGTCATGTCAAGTTTTATTTTAATGCAGAAGTAGAAAACATGTTCTTATCTATATCGTCCATCTATTTAAGCCCATCTTTTATTCATATATTCATTTTTCTATCGTTCATTCTTCTCTAGGTTTTTTGACCTTATCTAATTTTTACTGTTTCCTCTTGTTGGGTGAAACTTCGTAAAGCCTCGTGGTGTACCACACATTTACGACCATGAATTAAAACTGCAGCTGGAATTTAAAACACAACGGTTACCTCTTACCCTTACATGCAAGCATCTACACAGATTAAGGTATATTTATGCCATCCTATGAAGCCAACAACTGCACCAACTGCGTTCAACAAACGATTCTACTGCACGAAGCCAATAATACATATCCTCCTCCTCAGTCGTTCCCTCATTGCTGAGTGTCGTGATTCCCTATAATACGAGCAACTATCTCTTTCCATCGGCTTCTGTCCTGAGCTTCCCTCATGGATTCAGAGAATGTTTTTCCACTGGCTTTCTGTACTTTATCCGTCCATCGAGTAGGTGAGCGATCTCTACTTCTGCGCCCTTCAACGTTTCCCGAAATTATAAGTCTCTCAAGATTATCATCACTTCTTCTTGCAATATGGCCGAAAAATTTTAAGACGGTGGAGAGGCAAATAGAGGAAAGTCGAGTCTGAATATTAAGCTCTTGGAGGATTGAGTGATTTGCTCTG
Organism: Diabrotica virgifera virgifera; assembly: GCF_917563875.1. Classification (NCBI taxonomy): domain Eukaryota; kingdom Metazoa; phylum Arthropoda; class Insecta; order Coleoptera; family Chrysomelidae; genus Diabrotica; species Diabrotica virgifera. Next base: position 68,929,126 of record NC_065443.1, on the reverse strand, counting down.
TATTCCGTCCATGAGATCCGAAGCATTCTTCTCCAGCACCAAATTTCAAAGGCGTCAATCCTTTTTCTGTCGTCCGATTTTATGTTCCATGTTTCGGATCCGTAATTAAATATGGGAAAAATTAAGGCACGTACTAATCTTATTTTGGTGTTCTTCGACAAGGAGCGATCTTTCCAGATTTTCGATAATCGACTCATAGCGTTTCTGGCCATGCCTATTCTCCTACGTATTTCTGTTTCACAAGATCCTGTATTACTGATGTAGGATCCTAGATAATTGAACTCGTTAACAACTTCAAACTGGTCTAAGGCTCCTGTTGTCTGAAGTGAATTTGAATAATCTACTATCATAATTTTTGTTTTTTGTTTATTGATCTTGAAACCACATCTATTGCTTTCGGCTTCCACTAGCTGCAGCAGGCTGGACATTTCTTCTTCGGATGCAGTTATTAATGTTGTATCATCTGCATATCTGAGATTTGAGATCTTCTTCCTGCGATAGAAATACAGCCATTCCATTTGTCGAGAGCTTTTCTCATTATATATTCCCCATAGAAATTAAAAAGACTTGGAGATAAAATACATCCTTGTCGAACTCCTCTACCTATTTTAAAAGGATCGGACTTATGGTTTTCAATTCTTATTCTGGTTTCACTGTTCTCATATAGGCTTTTCACCAGAGCTGACAGATGATCAGGAACCCCCATCTCATGTATAACTTTCCACAAAACTGTCCAGTCTACACAGTCAAATGCCTTCTGATAATCCAGAAAGCAGATGATCATCGGATCTTTGAATGCTCATGCTTTCTCAATGAGTTGTCGCATATTAAGGATTTTCTCCCTTGTGCCTTTACCCTTCACGAAGCCTGCCTGTTCTTGTGGTATTTGTGTATCCAGGTATGTCTGCATGCAACACTTAATGATTCTCAACAGAATTTTACTTGGGTGTGAAATTAGTGAGATGGTTCGGTAGTTACTACATTTTGTGGTTACGCCTTTCTTATGAATGGGAGTAAATAGTGTGGTACACCAATCACTGGGCCATTTGCCGATTCGCCATACATGATTGCACAATCTCCACATTAATTAGAGACCATGTTCACTCATGTTCTGTAAAAGTTCTGCCGTGATGTCATCACAACCAGGTGATTTATTTCTTTTAAGGTGTTTTATGGCTTCATCAACTTCAGACCTTAGAATATCTGGTTCTATGGTTGTTGTTGAGACTTGCAGTGCTGTTATATGATTAATGTTAGAGGTTTCAGCTTTATAGAGTTCTGTGCAGTATTTCCTCCAAGTCTCCAGAACTGCATCCATATCGCTTACCATATTACCTGTCTCATCCTCTATAGCCTAATTTCTGGGTTTGAATTCCCGAGCCAGTAACTTTACTTTCTGAAAGAGATCTCTTGTTTCATTTCGATGTAAGTGGATTTCTACTTCCTGGCAAATGTTAGACACATATTTGTCTTTATCTTTCCGGCAATTTCTTTGGATTTCTCTTGCATATACGTTGCATTTCTAATACATATACGTACAAAAAAATGCCATAATTATCACTTAAACCATGATTTATCATTTTGTAAAGCTTAAGGCAGCAGGATTTGCTTTGTTGATATCAAAATTTCATTTTGTTTTTTGCGTGAGTATGGTGGGGATACACGAAACTATGCCAGCGTCCGTAGCGGTGAAATATGACAATTTTGGCGAATAATGATTGAATGATAATTTGTTTCAATAAATATTTCGCCTACCTTATTATTGAGTTTGTGGTTTTTATTATTTATATTTGTATTTTCATAATGATTCTCTCTCCTTCCCCGATCTTGTGGTATATTCCTATCGTCATATATTTCCATTTTGTGTTACAGACACACAAAATTAATAGTTCAATAGACCCAGCTAATGTTAAATGCTGGTGCTAATAATTCACACTGCCTAATTGTTTTCGATGTACACTTAATTAATGTTAACACCGACAACTAAACTATAACGAAAAAGTGAAGAAAAGCGGAAATATCCGCTTTTTAATTTGACGTTTATTTGACACTCGAACTTATTGTTTGTATAACAAATTTTATCAAAAATGGTAAATAAATATTACAAATTAACGTCTAATATGTCATGTGTGTATCATATGTTTAACGTCAAATTGTGGTCGCAAAAATGTCAGGCGACTACGCTAGGTGTCGCGTCAGTCATGCACGTAGCGAATAAGACTCATTTTTTAATTTTCAATTCAGAAAAGACGTACCTACACCTGAGTGATTTAGCTTGACAAAGCCTGAAATAATTGGCTTCCGTGGTTAGTTAGACGAGTTTTATTGTTACACATTAACCCCAACTTTCTGTGGCAGTTATATTGTTACACATTAGCGTCCCACATCGATCTGTACGAAACTTTGTAAGATGTTTAAACAGTTTTATATAAATATGTTCTCTTGCGGTGTTTCGATCTTCGATCCGGTAAATTGTTTTGTTTCAAGTTCGTACTCTGAGCGTGCAGGTGTGTAAGATTATGAGTGTTTCAGACAGTTTTGTTAATAAAAACGTAGATAAAGACGCTTTCAAAATGAAGTTTAAAGAGGAAATTACTAATTTAAATAAAGTGATGTATGAACATGGAATATGCCTTTAAGAAGCTCAACTGGGACAATAAAAGGATCATAATAGATGTAGAAAAGTTAAATCATCTTCGTTTTGCAGATGACATAATCCTTATAACTGATGACCTAGGAGACGTAAAGGAAATGTTAAATAAATTAGACACTATCTGTTGGAAAAGAGCCCTGAAAATTAATTAACTTTACTAAAATTAAATTTATGACTAATCTGATTCCTAGCGGACATCTGATTATACGTGAACAAGGAGTAGAACTAGTGGAAAAGTACATTTACTACTTAGGTCATGAAATCAGAATTGGCAGAGATAACCAAACGTGCGAAATAAAAAGAAGATTAACTTTTGCTTGGGCAGACTATGGAGCGCTGAGAGACATATTGCAGTATTATACCGATTAGTTTAAAAAGGCAAGTGTTTGATAATGTGTGCTACCGTTAATGACATATGGAGCAGAGACATCGACTCTAACCAAGAATGAGTCAGAAGAAAAAGAATAACCCTAGAAAGAGAGAAGAAAATCCTTTAGTTGAGATTGCTTCTTCAGATGTGGTTTATTGTATTTAACAAAAAGAGAGCTCAGGTCGACATACGTACATACTTTTTAATCAGGATGTATAGTTACGATATGGTTACGATCATTGAATAAATATTGAATGGGTTGCATATGTGAGTCCATATTAAATATAGTAATGAAACACAGACTTACTCACAATCATTTAATTATACTTTGACGACCGGTTTCGATCTCTATAATATACAGATCATCTTCAGGTCGGCGTTACAAGTAGTTAAATGCTACAATAAGAGAAAACTTGTGTTAGACCAGTGTCTGATTGAAGAGATGTTAATAGAAAGCCAAATTTAAAAAATTTTTTTATAAAATTTTTTGAAATAAAGGTTTGCAACTGTTGACATTTCAGAATATTGGTATATACAAAGTCAAACCTATGAGTAAAAATGCTCATAGGCATGTATGTGCAAATGGATGCATACAGTTTGAATTTGTTGAGATTAAAATTTTTAACCATTAAAAAACAAAATAAACATAAACTGACTTCAATATGCTTCCAAATTCAAAGTAGTAATAATAAAAGAGATAGTAATATTGTTCTAATCTACTTACATGCCGTTACAAGGATTGCGTTGCAACTTAGTTGTTGTCATATTAGTACGTCCAAATTATGCTAATTGGTTTGTTGGGATAGTGATAGGGTAAACAGACATGTTACGTAGGTTAAAACACAGTAAGATTTCGAATTTGGAATGGATCCTGAAGGAAGATGCGTATGTGAAACGGGTGATGTTTTGTTCGAATGGAGAAAGACAATGCTCCAGGAGTTGCGTATTAATTGTAGCAAAGTATGAAATGTTATTCTAGGCTCTTGTACAAATGTGATGGTCTTAGCTCGTTTTCAGTTTTATGCTTTGACCTCTGCCCGCATCGTATAACATCTACGAGCTAAGACCATCACATTTGTACAAGAGCCTAGAATAACATTTCATACTTTGCTACAATTAATACGCAACTCCTGGAGCATTGTCTTTCTCCATTCGAACAAAACATCACCCGTTTCACATACGCATCTTCCTTCAGGATCCATTCCAAATTCGAAATCTTACTGTGTTTTAACCTACGTAACATGTCTGTTTACCCTATCACTATCCCAACAAACCAATTAGCATAATTTGGACGTACTAATATGACAACAACTAAGTTGCAACGCAATCCTTGTAACGGCATGTAAGTAGATTAGAACAATATTACTATCTCTTTTATTATTACTACTTTGAATTTGGAAGCATATTGAAGTCAGTTTATGTTTATTTTGTTTTTTAATGGTTAAAAATTTTAATCTCAACAAATTCAAACTGTATGCACCCATTTGCACATACATGCCTATGAGCATTTTTACTCATAGGTTTGACTTTGTATATACCAATATTCTGAAATGTCAACAGTTGCAAACCTTTATTTCAAAAAATTTTATAAAAAATTTTTTTAAATTTGGCTTTCTATTAACATCTCTTCAATCAGACACTGGTCTAACACAAGTTTTCTCTTATTGTAGCATTTAACTACTTGTAACGCCGACCTGAAGATGATCTGTATATTGTAGAGATCGAAACCGGTCGTCAAAGTATAATTAAATGATTGTGAGTAAGTCTGTGTTTCATTACTATATTTGATCATTGAATAGTTTACAGGCTTACGTATCTAGGAGACAATTTTTTAAATTTTTACCTCGTTTAAGCCCACCTTTTACGTCAAAGTGACGTTAACAGTGGTGTATCTACAATAGGTTGATTAAAATTAAGAAATCAAAAGAATATAAATTAATATTTACAAAATTTAACAAAATGGATAGTATAAAAAAATTTTTTTTTTAATAAATTGGATTATGGTCTTAATAGGTAACGAAAATAGGGAAGTATGGTTTTAAAATATCCATAGATCTATTTTATTTTAAATAATGCTAAACAATGTTAAATAATAAACAATAATTTGTGTAATTCTACGTGCAGTGCAAATACTGCCCGGAAACACTGTCTCTTCATTAGCATTTTGAGCTCTGGCAAAAGGAGATTCTCTCAAATAATCTACCATCAACTCATCCTGTTGATCTGTGGAGATCTTCTGCCCTCTTGAACCTTCCAATCTTGCTATAGAGTGATAATTATCCCATCGTTCTTTGATTTTTCATATGCACATATGGCTCACGTACAAATCTGCAGCAACTTTCCTGAGTGCACAACATTCTTCGAGTTTGGCAATTGCTCTTGCTTTTTGCATATCAATCAAATGCATTCTAACCATTTTGGAGGAGTTTGATATCGTTTTATTTTATTTTATTTTTCAACACTCGCCAAATTTTTGACAAGCATTGACTTTTTGAAATTTTTTGACTTTGACATTTATCAAATCCGTACGACACTGCAATTATAGAGTATTACAATATAAAAAGTGATCGTAACTGTACATGTTGTGTGCGCTGACTGCACACTTGGTGCATACTATAAAGTATTTGAAAGTAAAGTTACATGCGTGCATTTTATATAGACAGAAAATATAATTAATATATAATAATTTTATAACATAATTTTATTATAATAAAATATAGATTTTTGCATAGACCATAAAAAAAATTGGTATAGAAAAAAGGTTTTCGTGCTCAGGCTAATGTTATAAAGCAATTAACTGAACATAAATTTTCGTTATTTGCGATTGGAAAAACGGTAACCATACCTATTCACAGCTTTGATAGAGACAAGAGATATGCACGAAATATTTTGGGTATCATACAAGTTAAAACAGTTGATGGTTATGCAGAGTAGGTACAAAACATGGAAAAATAAACACACTATTTTCGGGAAGTCAAATTAAAGAATGCAAAAAGAATGTGTCAATGGAAAGAGCTGGTTGGCGAAAAACAATCGCAAAGTACTTCGTCAAACTTGGCGAAAAAATTTATTTTTTAAAGAAAGTACACTTCCATAGATTGTATCAATCATCTAGGGACAAATATGCATTCTCTTTAAAGCTGTTCAGCATGAACTGAAAATGTTAGGTACTTCACTTTTTAATGTACATACATCACTTAATAAAAATATTTTGAGCCAAACCGCTGTTGTGGATTTTTAATGGACTTTAAAAAATTGAAAAATATTCAATTTTAGTGTTCGATACATGATATTGGATATTATCATCCTAAAATAGGTTTTTAAAGCATAACAGTTTTTTATATTCTTCAAGAGTAATATCGCATAAGTTAATGTACATATAGGTATGGGGCTCGTTATTTAAATTCTGTCACTCTATATTATAAAAGTTATATATAAAGGATTTTTGTTCGGAGTCCTATTTAGTTACAACTTTGATTTGTTAAGTAAAGTAACTTTATTATTTTCACTACAATGCCATACATAACTTTAGATTAAGTTTCTATCCTTGTGGAATCGGTATTTACCGGTGGAGAGACCGCAGACGTTCGGATACAATTAGCGTCTCAGTGTAAAGACAATGAAGTCAGCTTTACTAAGTAACAAGACATTTTCTCAACATACTCACTACACATTACACTATCTGATTGCGAAATCAATAGTTAGGGGTCGAGAAAACAAGAATTCTTGTCTTGACAACAACTTCTTGTCTTGTCTTGAGAAAAATCAAGAAATTTTAAAAAATCTTGTCTTGACGTTTTCTTGAAATCTTATATCTTGTCTTGACTCAAGAAATTTCAAGATCTTGAAATTTCTTGATTACCCGATCCGGTGATTCCCCAAAGACCTTTTTATTGCTTTGCGTGCTAACACGGCCCCCACTGCTACTGGGGGAATCCCCGACCTGCATTTATTTTCTGACGAACGCAAAATTGATGTGTAGTTGCATGCTTAAAATAAACATTTCGTATGTTTCGCACATATTCTAAACTTAGCTGTCCCAGATTTCATAAAAATTATTGATCCAAATCAAAACAGTTTAGACATCGAAAAGGATTTTGACTATTTGGAGAATGAGATCGAAGTAGAAAATGATATAGATGATACTGCTTTAAATTTCAACTCTCCATTAAGTGAAATTGTCAAAATAGATCAAAAACTCAGGGAAATGCAACTTAAACTCAACAGTGCTTGCGAGGCCATAAATTGTAAGATGACTATACCAAAATTTGATGTGCCTACAAAATGGCATTCAACTTTCGAGATCCTAGCATGGGGTTTAAGTGTAAAAAATGATTCAACTATATTTTGCGACATCGAAAATCTAAATAAATGCAAAATACAGTGGAACCTCGATAAGTCGGCCCCCGATAACCCGGAAGTCCGGCTAACCCGGACCGATTTTCATCGGACAAATATTCCAACAATAAAAATGTATGTATTATGTTAAAACATTTTATCTGCAGCCGCTTCTGGAATGTCTTAAAAATATCGAATTTCATTGATAAAACTTCCCTTCAATCATAATATAATATTTAAGAGATAATGGGTATCTGTGTAATTTGAACTATATGATAGTAAAAATAACTCATGCACACGGCGGCGGCAGAGCGACATTCTTATCGCAAACAACAGGCACCTGTTATTCCTTTATTTATTTTCAACTGTCTTTTAAAAAATTGTTTTTAAACAATGGTCTTTTAAACAATGAAAGAGTCACTGTTCTTAAATTACATAAGCAGACCAGACGAAATTATTGACACAACCAAACTGACTGAGTTTTTTTACCTAGAAATTAATAGTACTCTATATTGTCTATGTTATAGTCAAAGCCCGAATTTCAGGCACTCCTAGGTTTGACTAGGCAATCCTCAGGTCTGACTGACGGTCTTAGTCAAAGTCCGAAATAAATTACAGTTTCGGCCTTTGACTAGTCAAACCTAGGAGAGATTAAGTTGGTCAGGCAAAGGTCGAAATTTAATTTTATGAAATCGGGGTTTGACTAGTCAAACCCCGATCAGCTATTAAAATGTCGTAATTTGTTAGATTAGGTTTAATAAAACGTCATTTTTTAATTTTAATGTTTAATTTTATTCTTATATTGTCGAAATAAATTTTTTTTATATTAGTGTTTATTCTCACATTATGTTGATGTTGACGCATTATGGCATTTAGAGTTACACAATACATTAGACCTTTTACACATAATTTTGAAGAGCATTTCTTATTGCAGTAGCATTTTATAAAGTCTTGTCCTCCAAATTTAGAATCTTTTGTGCTAATTTTTCTTAGAGACAATTCAGAAAATTCTCTTTGCATTCTCTTATTCGATTTCTTGAAAAAAGTGTGTTTATTGTTCCCTATTTCGTACCAACTCTATATGAACCGTCAATTGTTTTATCTTTTATGATACCCAAAATATTTCGAACACCTTCTTTGGCTCTATCAAAGCTAAGGATAGGTATTGTTACAGTTTTTCCATTAGAAATTGCAGGAAATTTTTTTCACTTAATTGTTTCATAGCATTAAGGCGGGTTACGCTTACGTATTTTGCCCGTGCTATTGTCAGATATTTTATTATCTATTTTCAAACTCAAGCAGTAGGTACATTTATATATGCATTGCATAAATGTAATACACTCGTAATGTCAACCCACCTGTAGGCTGAGCACTATCAAAAGTAAGGATCACCATAGTACTAACGAATGCCCTGGACCGTCGTTACTAGTGGAGGAAGAAAATTGTCAAACAATTCAGATTACTTCTTCAGGTGTGGTTTGTTGTATTTGCCAAAAAGAGAGTTCTGACGCATATTCGAGCATAATTTGTAATCAGATGGTGTAGACATGCGTTGTGCAAAGACAGAAAAGATTAAAATAAATAAAGGGAAAGGCGATTGAAGGTCTTTATGCCCAGGCCAATGCTACGAAACAATTAAGTGAAAAAAAATTCCTCCAATTTCGATCAGAGAAACTTTAACCATACCTATTCCCAGTTTTGATAGAGCTAAAGGAGATACTCTAAATATTTTGGGTATCATACAAGATAAAACAGTTGACGGTTTATGTAGAGTTGGTACAAAATACGGAACAATAAACACAATTTTTTCAACAAATAAGAGAATGCAAAGGAAATTTTCTTAATTTCGAAGACGTTCTGTCTCTAAGAGAAATTAGTACAAAAGATCTAAATTTGGGGGACAAAGCTTTATAAAATGCTACTGCAATAAGAATTGCTCTTCAAAATTATGTAAGTGTAAAAGGTCTAACGCAGGGCTTCTCAATCTGTGGTACATGTACCAATGGTGGTACATATCATTATGCGCAAAAACAGCAAAAATTTATCATATTTATAGTTAATTAGATTAACTACCGCCATAGGTATTTTGGTTAGCTGGTACCAAAAATAATTATAAGAATTTTGTGGTAGGTACATCACTCAAAAAAATTGAAAGCCACTGGTCTAACCTATTGTGTAACTCTAAATCCCATAATGCCTCAACATCAATATGTGAGAATAAACTCTAAAAATAAAATAATTTTTTTTATTTTAATTACGACAGTATAAAAATAATAAATATTACAATTAAAAAATTACGTTTTATTAAACCTAATCTAACAAATTACGACATTTTAATAGCTGATCGGGGTTTGACTAGTCAAACCCCGATTTCATAAAATTAAATTTCGACCTTTGCCTGACCAACTTAGTCTCTCCTAGGTTTGACTAGTCAAAGGCCGAAACTGTAATTTATTTCGGGCTTTGACTAAGACCGTCAGTCAGACCTCAGGATTGCCTAGTCAAACCTAGGAGTGCCTGAAATTCGGGCTTTGACTATAACATCTATACTAATAACTAAACTCTATACAACCATAGGTAACTGTGCATATATATTTCATATTATTTTGCTTATAAGGGACTTTATCTATAAGTATACCGTATTTTATTAATTTTTACCATGCTCTCCGGCTAACCCGGATTTTCGATAACCCGGATCGGCCGCGGTCCCGATTAATCCGAGTTATCGAGGTTCCACTGTATTAAATAAAGAATGGGCTCTGATCAGTAAATTTTGTCAGTATGTGAGAAGCTTTAAAACACTTTATTCAATACTCGAAGAATCCAATACCAATACCACTTAGTCTGAAAAAAGAAGATAGCCAATTTTATTTAGATACTACTTACCTATTTAAGAAAACTGATAAATATAAAGTGATGACTTACAATCTTGGAAATATGAAATTGAAAAATACATAATTGAGCTTAGGTCAGAAGATTCTGAGAATATACTTTATTGGTGGAAGACACCAAAATATCTACCCGTCATTATCGAAAATGGCTAAGAATTTTCTCGGAACGCCAGCAGCATCTGTACCTGCGGAAAAGCTGGTTTAATTTAACAATAACAAAGCCAAGACATCAGCTAAGCGTTATCTGCCTTAATTCATGGATTATCAATTCCGATTTAAAAATGTGCTGAATTTGTTATTTAAAATATAATCTAGTTTGAAATTTTATTTTCAACAGGATTAGGTAAGTATTATTAAATATTATTTTTAACTTAGGTACATTTTTGTGAATTGTTTTAGCAAAAAATTGTTAAATAAATTAAAATATATTATGTTATGTATAATGTTATGTTTTTCACAAATAAATACGTTTTAGTGTTTTCATTATTAGTCAAGATATTTCAAGATTTCTTGTTTTCTTGACAAGAAATCTTGGTATTGACATAACATTTCTTGTCTTGTCTTGAAATCTAAAATTACTTCTTGTCTTGATCTTGTCTTGAAATCAGAACAAAATCAAGACAAGATCTTGAAATTTTCAAGAAGTTGGCGACCCTTATCAATAGTACCTTGCCAATGGCCATAAGTTATCGAGGCATTAAGGTAAATAAAAAAATATCTTTACTTTTTGATCAAGTAACTGAGAAACTAATACATGTTTCCCATGAAAGTAAAGTAAGTCAGAAATCACTTTCTGCTATCTGTAAAATATACGATGCTTAAAAAGAACAGAGTGAAAGAGGAGAGTAAAATAGTCCAACTTGGGATTACACCAAAATAATATTTGGCAACCAAAAATAATAAACGAGCATCAGAAAACCTCAACTAGACATAGAATTGATGAACACCTGAAATGTTAATGAAGCTGGCGTAAATATTTAAGCCGCACCTAAAGTAACACATTAAAATCGAAAATATTAAATAATCTCCAAAATTAATGAATGAGATCCAATTAAAGTCAATGAGCTGGAAGTTAAAATAGTGGTTACTATGCAAACCCCAAAATAATTCTTGGAAATAATACTGCTCACCAAAAAAATCGGATTTAAAACAATGTACGGATGCCTACCAGTGGGCTAAAAAGCTTAATAGGCCAGGGTAATAAGGCAAAAATATACCCTGTTCGTGACACTTCAGCAGCCAGGGTACTGAAGCGTTTTTTCGACAGGTAATACCTAGAGGAACAAATTATAACTATTTCCTGCGTAGGATCTGACGGCCATTTTTATTTATAAACAATTAAGTGTCAAAAAATGGCATGTTCCCTTTTTTTTCAAATCAACGGAAAACAGTGAAACTTATGATTTTTTTAGTACAAATATCTTCGAGATTATGGAAAAATCTTTAGAACGACGTATTACAAAGTTTGTTATACTTATTTATTGTTAATATAATTGCGAAAAAAGGTCGGAATTGCAAAATAGTATATTGTGCAACAAGTGCAGAAAGGTACTAATTTCTCACGAGTTTGAAAAGTTGCGGTACGAGCGCAAGCGAGTGCCGCAATTCAAACGAGTGAGAAATTACCTTTCTGCACGTGTTTCACACTATACTTTTTCTACAAGCACAGTTTTTCCTAAAAATAAAAATCACAATTTCCAAACGACGATTAATTATAATAGTTACCTATGTGATAAATTTTAAACTGTATTTAATTAATACCTACTAATCAATTTAAATTCCTTATACCTAAATAAATTGCACAGAAATCAGTAAAAAAATTAATGCACTACCTTAATTTGTTTAAATTTAAACAATTATTACACATTATTGACATTATATTTATCCAGTCACGGATTTACACAAAACCTACTTCATTCGACGTCTCTTGCACAGGTTGCTAAATCCTTATTGGTTATTTGATAATTATAAAATGTTTAATAAGAATAAAATTGTAAAATAAAACAGTTGTAACATCCATAATTTAGTTTCTGTGCTATAGTTAAATATAATAATTGTCTTATAGGTTATATATTTGTCTAAAGTTTAACCACGGATGTAAACAGAATATAACGTTACTCAGAATGCGGTAGTCCACGGATGTAAACAGAATATAACGTTACTCAGAATGAGGTAGTCAACTGTGCAGAAAAGAACTTTGCGGCACAGAAACGTCACTTTGCGGCACAGAAACGTCACTTTTCTGCACACTAATGTCAAATATCTTATACTGTGAGAAAATATCAAGTTTGCTAACATAAAACCGTGCAGAAAAGTGCACTTTGAATAGTGGTTGTAGAAAAAAAATATTTTCTCAATAACTGTTGTGAAAATTAGTGTACAGTGTACAGCTTTGAAATTTTTGTCAAATGAGGGTTCTTTGGTGCTTAATATGTGATAAAAATTTGAAAGCAATTCATTCAATTGTTTAAATTTTATTTAAATTGTTTATCCTAGAGAGCATTTTTTTTGCAATAACATAAGTCAGGAAAAAATGACCTTAGAACCATTTTACAGGTGTCAAATGAAAGAGCATGAGCTACATTTTCAACATGGTTTACATGTTTATAGATATTACCTGTCGAAAAAACGCTTCAGTACCCAGGCTGTTCAAGTGTCATGGAAAAAACCTTATTACCCTAGACTATAAGAGGGTGCCCAAAAAATATTATTATGAAGACAAAACTCATTTTAGAATTCCGACTGGGGATGCATTAGAATTGAAATCGTTCGCCGAGTCATGCACCAAATTTGATGATTACAAGATGCAGTGTTTTAGACGGTGAATGGGAAGTGCCCTTGCCGAAGAAAAAAGATGACTGGATGCAAGGTACTTGTAATTTTCCAATGTAAATGAATGAATATCAAATGTCCAAACATGTTCTTGGAATGACCATTCGGCTTAAATACGCTCTATCACCTCCTGAAGCAAAAAACCTTCCTATATGAATAAAAAGAAAGCGGGAATGACCTACACGACCCAAAGCTGCTCTTATAGTTCAATAATATAATTATGCTGGTGTTTTCTGTGTTATTTTATATCGATAGAGGTTAGAACAGATTTTTAGTTTTACATTCGTTAGTTCTTGTTGGTTTATACGTATTAGTTTGGAGGCAGAGTGTATCTACTCATGTTTTTAATTTTAGTGCTCGAATGTATAATTTTATAGTCCCATGCCGTTGGGGCTTAATGCCTCTGATGCTGGTTCTTGGTTATTTTGGTGTTCAAATATTTTGTGTTCAAGTAAGATTTGTGGTATAAACAATAATAAGCTGCTGCTGAAATAGATAAATAAACTTCGCAACCCAATACTTTGGCGCTTACAAATATAAAATTTGGTATTAAAATTTTAGTGCTCAATTATGATATTTGGTGCTAAAAGACAATGTTTGAGATAATATCGATTTTACATTGACGTCTGGTTAAATACAAGCCAAAAATATTTAGTATTGAGATGATCTTCATGTTCATTCAAATCGAAAAGAATATTTTTCAATCTAAAAATACAAGGACCAGATGATTGAAACGCTGAAATTTTTGGGTACAAAAGACAGATTCTTCTACAAATGCACATTCAGGAAGAAAAATTTGCACATAGATTTTGCAGAAGTTGGTAAAGTATAGGTATAATTTAAATTTTATAATATACTGGAAAATATCAAATATAGCAAACAAGCAAACAACTTATTGTATGCGTTAACCACAATATAGGGAAAAAAAGAATTTACAAGAGAGACAAGGATAAAAATATATAATATTATATGTACACCGACTGTACTCTATATAAGTGGAAACTGGACAATTCTAGAAAAACATAAGAGCATAATAAATGCAAAGGAGATGAGACAACCTAAGAAGGATAGTTGGAAAGACAAAATGGGATAGATTATAAGAACCAATAATGAATAAAATAGCAAAGAGACAAATGAACTGGTATAGGTATTTGATGAGGATGCAGCTCAACAAAATTACAAGAAAAGTCCACGAAGGAAACAACATCGAAAAAAGAAACAAAGGTAAATCAAGAAAAAAAAGCAGTAGAGGCAGGACATTTAAAAACAAATCACTCAAGTAATGGAAAATGATGGCAGGAAATAGAAAACAATGGAATATATGGACGAATGGAAATTAAAATCGTTAGCCCAAATCCGACACCCTGATAGGGTAAATGAAAGGGGGGAAAGAAAGTTAAACTGTATTTGTAAAAGGCTTTAGCTTATTGAAATCGATACCTACATACCGAATAAAAAAAATATACAATAAAAAAATAGTTTAATATCAAAATTACACACGACGTTTATATTAAAATTAGTGACCGAAAGTTCTATATCCCAAAAATGTTTTGCTAATGATGGAAAATTTAGACTAAGGGCCGGTTGTTCGAACGCTAATCAACAATGATCATTATCAAATATTTAATTACTGTCATGTCAACTTTGTTTGGGTTGCTTAAAACAATTATGATATTACTTAATCAATTATGTTAATAATTGTTATGTTAATTGATTAACTAATCTCATAATTATAATCAATTATGTTTTCAGCAACCCAATAAAAGTTGACATTGACAGTTTTGGTGACAGTAATTAAATATTTGATAGTGATCATTGTTGATTAGCGTTCGAACATCCGGCCCTAAGCGTCATAGGACCAAAGATATTAAAAAATGGGAAAATGGAAAAAAATGCCTGCTATAAATTACATCAAAAATAGAAAATAAGAACTTGAAGTTATGACTTTAACTGGCTGTATATTGCGAGGTTAGGGTTTGAAAGGATTTATATGTTTCAATATATTGAGATGTCCTTACGTAAAAATTAATATTTTATCATAGTCGAAGAAATGAAGCTGAAAAAATGGAAAAACCTCGCAATTTTTTCTTCCAGCATCGATTTGTACAAGAATTTGGGATTAGGCTCATTTCGCCCTCTAGTTCATTTTCTATATTGAGCCGTTGTACGCTTTTGGTTTTTTAAGGGTGAAAACTACCCCTAATTGTAAAAAATTATAAAATAACATTTTAAACTTTAATATTGTCAACATTTGGTTCTTATTAGTTACATATAGATTGTTTTGTGCTTTAAGATATACTACCATAATATTTCAACCCTTAAAACCACCCTTGTTGGAGCTATATATAAAAAAATGACTTATCCTAAAAGAATAATTTCGACTTGCATCGATTTACATAAAAATTTAGGATTAGGATGATCTCATCATGTACTTTATATTCTATATCATGCTCAAGGGCGTTGCTTATTTTTAGGGGTGTAAACTACCCCTTATTTTCAAAAATTATATAAAAAAACTTGTCAACTTTAAGATGGGTAAAATTTGGTGCTGAACCGTTAAATAATGATTGTTTTATGCTTTAGGATATATCGTAATATTTAAACCCTTAAAAACCACCCTTAATAGCATTACAATTTTTATACGAAGATAATTTAATTCATCTATATAGAAAAAAAAGTAGAATTAAAGAATTACAAAAACATTTATTTACAGAAAAATACGAATTTTCACGAAAATTCCAGTATACAAACCGATTCTGTAGTATTATACATACATTGAAAATGCTCCATAAGCGGACTAGTCGAATTTTTCGAAAAAAAAAAGATCGTTTTATAAACATAACTCCTTCATTTTTGCCGATAAAAAGTTTTTTAAAGACGATTTTGTAGGATTTTTAAAGAGCTAAAGACTGCTGAAATTAAATTCCGTAGGATGCTTTAGTTTTTAATTGGGGTGGGTTTAAATGCCTCGAATAAGGTGGTGTTTGCTCGTAAATAGAGGTTTTAAACAACTATAATATCGCTAACTGTTCACTATAATGAAAATATACGTACAACTGAATTTTAGATATTAAAAAGATACAATTTAATAATCTATCATTTTCTTCATGTCTCCAGTATTTTCGGAGATATTTTGAAGTAAAGGGTGTAAAATACGAAATTGCAAAAAATCAATTCTCCTTTAAACTCCAATTTTTCTAAAATTAGGCCTTTTCAATAGGTCAAACTTCTTGGATGTGTTGGTAATACAAATTTACAAGTAATTACAGAAAGGTTAAGATTAATTTTTAATTAGGAGGGTAGTTAGGGGGTTGTTTTCACTGATTTTTTAGTAGAAAAAAGCAGGTACCGAACTTTTTTGATCATAAGTCGCTAAATTTTCATGATAGAAACTTTTTATTATTTTTTTTGAAAGATGTAATTGTATACTTAAAAAAAAGGTTATTTAAAATTTCCTCGAAAAATGCAAAGTTTTCCCGGTATTTGGTTTTGAATATTTCAAATTATACATTTGACGAAAAAAGCTAACTTTTAACGTACCGTATCTTGATTTGTATTGGTCTTAAAGATATTATAGAAAAAGAATTTGATTTGTGTTGCTAAAATATACAATTTTTATATCTACAGTTTTTTGATTATATGCATATTTTTCGATGTATTCTCAAAAAACCCTCTAAAGGACTCGATTTTTCGTCGAAAAACTGTTACTTTCAAGCGCGAATAACTCGAAAAATATTAGTTTTACGAAGAAAATGTAAAAAATATTTTTTTCTTAGAATTACTTTTTACATCAATTTACTTGGTTAAAATATAATAAAAAGTTCAAACCCCCGAGATGGGGTGGCAACCACCCCCAAGATTTTAGCGTAGAGCGGTATGATATAGAAAATGATCCTTGGATTATTCCCTACCTTCTGCGAAAATTTCAAGTAAATCCATGCTGGACGAAAAAATTGCGAGCCAAAATGCTTCATTTCCTCGACTATCAGATTAATTAGATGTCCGTCACGATTGGACACTTGGTACCAAAATATCTATCAGCAGATGCTATGCATTTTCTACGTTATTATACGGAGTAGAGGTCTGGACACTTTCCTAAGCTTCTTTAAGAAAACAGTGTGGTGTTACAGACGCATTTTAAGAATTTCGTGGAGGGATCGCGTTACTAATGTTGAGGTCCTACGTAGAATGAACAAGAAGTGCGAGATAATTAACACCATTAAAGAGCGCAAACTAGAATATCTTGGCCACGTTATGAGTAATGAACAGTGATATGGCTTTTTGCAACTTATTCTTCAGGGCAAGGTTTTTTGGAAGGAGATGACCAGGGACAAGAAGAGTATCTTCTTCTGGGCTTCCAAACCTGAGAAATTGGTTCAATACATAGACAACCGGCATATTCCGAATAGTAACAAGCAAAGTTAGGATAGCCTTGCTAATCGGCAACATCCTGAACGGATAGGTACCGTAAGAAGAAGAAGAATAAATATCAAAATTGTAGGAACTTGTTTAAACCTTTTAGACTACTTCTTTTCTAGATTGGTACATTTTTCTTTAAGTTTTTCCAGTATGACATTTTATTGATTATATTTTTCATTTATGTCACTTTTAAAAGAAAACGGATGGAAAGCTCAAGACAAACATAAAAGTTATTAATACGATTAGATCAGTAATAACTTTATCTTCAAAGAGCCTAGTTAAAGGAAACTCATTGCACAGAGATGGTCCAGATGAATCAGATCCTTACCTCCTATTCCTATCAGCAAGTTAAGTCCGGGTAGAAAAATATATTGAGACTCAAGCGCGAAATAATCTTGCATAAAGTATATGTATCTGATAAAAAAAATAAGGACAATAGGTTAATATAAAATATATTCGACAAGATTAGTTTATTCTTGAGAAAGATTAGTCACTGTCGTAAAGAGAGAAGATACGTCAGATCTTATAGCATCCGCCAATTTACCAGTACTGCAAAAATCTTGGCAGACATAATTCAACCTATGTACACATAATGCTGATCAAGTTTTATGGGGTGATAAAAAGATATTTAAATAAATTGAAGTTACACCATTAATAAAAAAATTTAAACATTTACCAAACTATTCTAATTCTTATCTGTAATAAACCATAAAAAACAGAAAGCCCTACATGGAACCCTATATTTCTGCAGTAGTCAATTATTTTCAGTTAGACCAGTGGTCGGCAAAGTGCAGCTCTGGAGCGGAGCCGCATGTGGCTCTTTGGCTCCTTAGGTGCGGCTCTGGCACAAATATCCACGGAAAGCGCAATAATATTTCCATTTAAAAAAATCCTAGTAGGAAAAATATTACCTACATCTTATTCTGATAAATTAGCTTTTATCAAACTAACAAACTTTAGCATTTGTCAAAATTGCTCTTAAAGCTACGATAACCGAATTGAAATTGTCTCCTTTTAACATTTGCATTAATAGCTTTGAAATATGTATTTAAGAAAAGAAGGTACGGCGCTCTAAATTCGGACGTCTTCACACAAGTGGTCTGCTTTGAATGACCTGGAGAAGGAAGACATGATCATTTTCAACGCTTGGAATAGTATACCTGATTCTTATGATCAGCTGAAAAAGTTCACGTTTGCTGTACTTTCCCTTTTTGGTTCTACATATCAATATTAAAAAAAAATGGATTTTGCGCCAAAATTTTACCAAAACCTTACAAAACGAAAGACAATAGAAGTTTCTACGATGATTAGAAACGAAAATATCGTCAAAAAACGAAAAAACATATTTTAATTTTTTTTTTGGGGTTATGGATGGGGCTAGGTAGTAGGGCTTTAGTTTTATTTCGTGTAATAAAAGTTTGCTGAACAAGCAATTGTTGTAATGTTCATATTTGGCTTTCTGGCTAAAAAGTTTTCCGACCACTGAGTTAGAGGAATATAATTCACCTTTGGAATTATTAAAAGAACATATCCTGAATATATTAAATTTATTTCTTGATGAAAGTATGGGTAGATTAAATGATGAATCCTTCAATAAAGTCATCCCAGGAACGCGTCTCAAAATACACCATTTTGATGTTTTAGCAGTAGTACCAATTAGGTATTGTAAATTAAATCATGAGATATAATTCGGTTCTAACGTGACCAAACAGTTCGTTTAAGGGGGTAAGCGCAAAATTTTGGTCCAACTCTATTTAAATGCATCCTCTTTTTCGAATCCTGAGAAAACTAGTGAATATTTTTCAAAAATTTAAACGCATAATGAAAGATTACATTATTGCCGATGACAGAAAGTCCCTTAGAATAAACAAGAAGTTTCTTCTAAATGAAATATTTGAAATTAAATATCACGTTTTTTCTCTAAATTTTCTCTATTTTTCCACCACTGTAACTTATTAAAATAAACATTATAGAAGTTTTCAGAGACTTTAGGCCCTCTATAATAACGTAATCTTTCAGTCTGCATTTAAATTTTTCAAAAATACTGATTAGTTTTCTCAGGATTCGAAAAAAATTAATGCACTTAAATTGCATTCATTTTTAAAACTCTGTCTCATGTGGAGTTTAAACCAACAATTGAAAATTGTTAAATTTACAATTATTTAAAGTATATTTCCAAAAAGATCTTTCAAAAATTTATTATTCCATTTATTTTTGAAAATTTTCAGACTTATTTAAATTTTTGTTGGTTTTTATAATATTTAATTGCAGATCTGGTCGTATGTGTTGTATATAAATCCGTGAAGTTTTATTGAGAGTTCCTCGAAAGCCGTTATCCTCTGAAAGCGCGTGGTGATGCTGGAGGCATGGAAGTTGTTCTCGAAAGACACTAGAACTCACTCACCTCTTTTAGTAGCAGCCGAAGAACATCCCAAAAGCGCAGACAGCAGCCACACGGCAGCAGCCAAACGGTATATCCAGCAGCACAGCATATCGCGTTACGTGTAATAAACATAATTCACAGCCATTGCGATGCCTATTTTTACAATTCACAACAACAACGTAGTCGCGAGTTGGTGGAATTTTTGGTCACGCACACCCTCTACCTGATCTGGCTCACGACGAGCCCCATCGCGAAATGCATGCGCGCCTAATCGCCGGCCCAGACGCAAGCAAATTCGGCGCGACGGCGCTCTGGAAACCACCCTACCGACGCCCTTCCCTACTCCCGATACGCTCAGGATCCCCAGCATCCCGATGTTGAGGGCCAGCAGCCCGGACGCCGTGCTTGCTCCAGCGAACGTCAGGATCACCTTGGAAACATCATATGTATGTATGTATTATGTGAAAAAAACTACTCGATTTTGATATCCATTCTATATTTCTGTGCGCATACTTATTGAAATAAGATGCTTTTGCTAATTTCGTCTCTATGCGGGAGCACTGAATCAAAATGAGCCCTTGGTCGGGGTACCGGGGGTTAATATAAGCAAGCGAAATTCAGGAATTAAGAAAATAAATTTTATATTTGAAATGAAGTTTTTTATACCCTTATATATTATAGTCTCATACCTTTGATAAATTCTTTTATTCATTGACGAAAGGAATTGACCTAGATTCGTTATATCTGCACAAACTATACCATGTTGATTTAAAAAATTGTTTCTTTTAGATTGCTGGTGATTCTTAGCAAGAATACGACTTCATCATGGCATTTACACTCCTAGTGGAGTGATTGCCGCTCTTTTTGGGCTCTTCCGATTCGTTTGTCGCGGTGAATCAATCCGCATTAACATTTTAGTTTTACAATTGGTTGTGTGACTTGGCATCTTCTACAATTTTTCTCCATTCGTTCCTGTTTTTGCTGATGGTTACACATTCTCTAACTCTCATCTTCTTAAGGTCCTTGACTATCTGGTTCTTCCATCTGGTTTTGGGTTTTCCTCGTGGTTTGCCTGATCATCATCATCATCATTATCATCATGTAGCGCTACAACCCTGGGTGGGTCCTGGCTGACTGTACAACTTTTTTCTAATTTATTTGGTCTTCCATCAACCTAGGGTCAAATGGAATGTTCATTTTCCGGAGATCTGCTTGGATGTTATCTCTCCATCGCATTCTGGGACGTCCGAGTGGTCTTTTGTCTGTAGGAATCTGCTCCCATACCAGTCTTACAAGTCTCTCGTTATGAAGTATGTGCACGTGGCCTGCCTAATACAGGTCTCCATTTGTTAATTTTCTTGATAACAGCTTCTGGATTTCTTCTTTCTATATGTCCCATCCATCTGAGTCTCTGTACCTTCATAAATTTAACAATGTCTTCTTCTTTCAAAAGTTCCCTTACTTCGTGGTTCATCAGTTCTCTAAATTCATTATTACCTAAGTAGATCCATATAAGGGGCCAGGACCTCAATTTTTGGCACTTCGCTTCGTTATTGAACGTATTCGCTTCGTATCTGTTTAGTATACGAAGCGAATACGTTCGATAACGAAGCGAAGGGTCAAAAATCGAGACCCTGCTATCCTCCGAATTATTTTTCTCTATAGCATCCAGAATCTTTCTTGATCTTTCTGTATCAGACACATTACTTCAGCACCATATATCTGTATATATACTGGCCTAATTGCTGCATTGTAAATTTTCAGTTTAGTATTCTGCGTAAGCTTCTTATCTTTGAGGAAGTTGTTGTATTTCCAGTAGATTCTGGTTTCTGCCTGGATTCTTTCATTGATTGCTATCCTGGTCTCAGGATTTCCAGCATCCCGATGTTGGTGACTAGCAGCCCGGACGCCGTGCTTGCTCCAGCGAACGTCAGGATCACCTTGGAAACATCATATGTATGTATGTATTATGTGAAAAAAACTACTCGATTTTGATATCCATTCTATATTATGTGCGCATACTTATTGAAATAAGATGCTTTTGCTAATTTCGTTTCTATGCCGGAGCACTGAATCAAAATGAGCCCTTAGTCGGGGAGCCGAGGGTTAATATAAGCAAACGAAATCCAGGAATTAAGAAAATAAATTTTATATTTAAAATGAAGTTTTTTATACCCTTATATATTATTAGTCTCATACCTTTGATAAATTCTTTTATTCATTGACGAAAGGAATTGACCTAGATTCGTTATATTTGCACAAGTACTATACCATTTTGATTGAAAAATATCTTTCTTTTAGAATGTTGGTGATTCTTAGCAAGAATATAACTTCATCATGGCATCTACACTCCTAGCGTAGTGATTGCTGCCCTCTTTGGCCTCTTCCGATTCGTTTGTCGCGGTGAATAAATCCGCAATAATATTTTAGTTTTACAATTGGTTGTGTGACTTGGCATCTTCTACAATTTTCCCTTATTTGTTCCTGTTTTTGCTGATGGTTACACATTCTCTAACTCTCATCTTCTTAAGGTTCTTGACTATCTGGTTCTCGCATCTGGTTTTGGGTTTTCCTTGCGGTTTGCCTGATCATCATCATCATCATGTAGCGCTACAACCCTGGGTGGGTCCTGGCTAGCTGTACAACTTCTTTCCCGAAAAAAAACCCACGCAGCTCAAACATTTGCCCTTCCAAACCCTGAAAATCTAAACGAATACTTCATTAACGTGAGTAAAAATATAACATCAACTATTCAGTCTCAACAAGATCCCATTTCCTATCTCCCTAATTCAGAAATTGTCTCGAATTCATTCTTTATAAGACCAATCTATAAATCTGAATTGATCCAAACGATCAATAGTATCAAAAGCAAATCATCTTGTAGTACTGATGGACTATCCATAAAAATCTTCTCAAATCTCACAGATAATATGTTAGAACTCCTCGTGTCACTAATTAATGATTCCTTTGAAAACGGTAAATTTCCAGAGTGCCTAAAGACAGCCATTATTATTCCTCTTCATAAAGGTGACGAAAAATCTAATGCCTGCAACTATAGACCTATTGCCCTACTACCGGTACTCTCCAAAATTATTGAGATGCTCATAAAAACCCGACTTATGTCCTTTCTCTTTGATAACAATATTTTATCACAAAATCAGTTCGGCTTCTTAACTAATAAATGTACAACTGATGCCATGTTTTCTGTACTTCACGAAGTTTACCAAGCACTAAACAATAATCTTTATACTGCCACTGTTTTCTGTGACTATTCCAAAGCTTTTGGTTATGTAAATCACAACATTTTGATTAAAAAACTTAATTACTATGGAATTCGAGGTATTTCTTTGAATTGGTTCAAATCTTACTTAGATAATAGGAAACAATTGGTTAGAGCAAATGATACTGACTCTAGTCTCAAAAACATTATATGTGGAGTACCACAAGGTTCAGTATTGGGTCCTCTACTTTTCCTGATCTTTATAAATGACATCACTTATTTAAAAATCGATGGAAAAATTTTTCTTGTTGCTGATGATACCAGTATCACTTGGTGCAACTCAACTATTGCAACTCTTCATGCAACTATAACTTCTGATCTTCTTACGATAAAAACCTGGTCTGACTCTAATTTACTCTCCTTTAACGTGGATAAAGCGGTAGCATTATCATATAAAGGTGCTCTTCAACCCCTGCTTGTGAATAGCAGCCAGATCTCTACCGTTAATTCTGTAAAATTTCTTGGTATTCTTTTAGACAGCAACCTCAAATGGTCCCTTCATATCGATTTGTTAAGTAAGAAACTCGCCTCAGCCTGCTATGCCATAAGATCTGTTTCGAAGGAACTCAATTTAGCATCTTCTAAAATAACATATTTTTCTTTATTCGAGTCTCATCTTCGATATGGTCTTCCTTTTTGGGGGTCTAGTACAGCTGCCCAATTTGATGTTATTTTCAAATTACAAAAAAGAGCAATAAGATATCTGTTTGGCCTCAGAAGAACAACCCATTGCAGAAGTTACTTTAAAGATCACGAAATTTTAACCCTTCCATCTTTGTATATTTTAGAAACTGTTTGCTTCATTCGTAAACACATGCATGTCTTTCCAGCAAGGCCTCATCATGACTATTCCACCAGAAATTCAACTTTTGATGTCTATTTACCGATCCCGTCTTCTGAGTTAGTAAAGAAATTTATACTATATTCCGCAAAAAAACTATACAACCATCTCCCTTTACAACTCAAATCTGCAACATCCTTTCTCAAGTTCCGTAAAATGACAAAAGCTCATTTATCTAAAAGACCATATTATTCAGTAGAAGAGTTTCTTAATGACTAACTAAGAAATCACAGTAATGTACAAGTAACTAAAGTGTATTTATCTATATTTGGGTGTCACATACAGCAGCTTAAACTTATTAGTTCCTTTGTTTGTGTTTTATTATATTATATTGTATGTTCAATTTTGGAATTTATAGTAATTTTGCAATATATTGGTTTTTGTTTTTTACTTCACTTTTTTAACTTGTTTATATTTTTTTTATTGACGGTTTACCTAAGTTTATAAAATTGTATTTGTTATTGTTATGTATATCTTTTTCGTGAATCTATGTTAAGCTTTGTCCATAAAATTGTATAATTTTCAGTGACAATAAAGCATATTTCTATTCCATTCCAATTTGTTTGGTCTTCCATCAACCTAGGGTCAAATGGAATGTTCATTTTCCGCAGATCTGCTTGGATGTTATCTCTCCATCGCATTCTGGGACGTCCGAGTGGTCTTTTGCCTGTAGGAATCTCCTCCCACACCAGCCTTATAAGTCTCTCGTTATGAAGTCTGTGCACGTGGCCTGCCTAATACAGGTCTCTATTAGGTAATTTTATTGATAACGGCTTCTGAATTTCTCCTTTCTATATGTCCCATCCATCTGAGTCTTTCTGCCTTGATAAATTTAACGATGTCTTCTCCTTTCAAAAGTTCTCTTACTTCGTGGTTCATCAGTTTTCTAAATTCATTATTGCCTAAGTAGAGTGGGCCTGCTATCCTCCTAATTATTTTTCTCTGTAGCATATTCAACCTTTCTTTATTTTTCTGTGTCGAGACACATTACTTTAGCACCATATGTGATTACTGGTCTAATTGCCTCTCTGTAATTTTTCAGTTTAGTAATCTGCGTAAGCTTCTTATCTTTAAGGAAGTTGTTGTATTGCCAATAGTTCTGTTTCCTGCCTGGATTCTTTCATTGATTATTATGCTTCTTTCATGCTGAGGATCCTGGTCTCAGGATTCTCAGCATCCCGATGTTGATGGCTAGCAACCTGGACGCCCTGCTTGCTCCAGCGAACGTCAGGATCACCTTGGAAACATATGTATGTATGTGTTATGTGAAAAAAACTACTCGATTTTGATATCCATTCTATATTTCTGTGCGCATACTTATTGAAATAAGATGCTTTTGCTAATTTTATCTCTATACGGGAGCACTGAATCAAAATGGGCCATTGATCGGGGAGCCTGGGGTTCATATAAGCAAGCGAAATTCAGGAATTAAGAAAATAAATTTTATATTTGAAATGAAATTTTTTATACCATATAGTCGCATATCTTTGATGAATTCTTTTATTCACTGACGAAAGGAATTGACCTAGATTCGTTATATTTGCACAAACTATAACATTTTGATTGAAAAGTATCTTTATTTTAGAATGTTAATTATTCTTAGCAAGAATACAACTTATAGGATAAAAACACCAATGTGTTGCATTTATTTGTTTATATACCTATTTATTTAGAGTTAGGTATACAGAAAAAATTCCTCTGATCAAAAAAAAAATTTGTTTGTCTTTAAAATAACAAAATGTCTGGCTAATTGGCTCGGCCAAGGCCATAAAATTCACACACAAAAATTACTTATTTGGGCTGATAATAATTCATTCATGTTTAATTCATAATTCATAATTAGTTTTTAAATTTAACTGTTTTATAGTCTGCTTAAGGTACAGCACAAAAATGTATTTCATTGCGATAAATTAATAGTCCTGTCGCCAGGGGGGGTACAACGGCCTCCTGTATTCAGATGGACTTACCCAAGTTTTTTTTATGTATTTTGACCCGTAGAACACGAATTTTTTGGGTAACAGTTGATCCGGATGTCGATAAGATTGTTATAAACAAAGAAGTTGAGGAATTACATAACAGCGAATTCTCGCAAAACAAAACATTTTTTTGTATTTTTTGGGTCATTCTAAGCAAAAAATGTTTCTACAAGTTTTTTCGTAGGATTCACAGTTTTCGAGATAACCGCTGTTAAAATTTCAAAAAATCGAAAAATTGCAATGTTTGAACCCGAATAACTTTTGATTTAAATATAAAATAGTAATTCTGCTTACCGTATTTGAAAGTTCAAGTTAAATTATATCGGTTTTGATTATTTTCATTGCTAAAAATTTATTTTTTTATTGTCAAACAAAGCTATAAACACATAGTGTTTCCCGTACCTAATACATGCGTTTTAATACATCCTACGTAGATATTGCCTCGCTTGCACTAGTACCTACTCTACCTACTTGTCCGATTTTAAATGAGAAATCATTGAAAACATCACTCACGCACTAGGTGTTTATTACTGTTTATAGCTTTGTTTAAGAATAAAAAAATTAATTTTTAGCAATGCAAATAATCAAAACCGATAGAATTTGACTTGAACTTTCAAATGCAGTAAGCAGAATTGGTATTTTATTTTTAATTCAAAAGTTATTCTGGTTCAAAAATTGCAATTTTTCGATTTTTTGGAAGTTCAACGCGCTTATTTAGAAAACTATGCATCCTACGAAAAAACTTGCCAGAACATTTTTTGCTTAGAATGACCCAAAAAATACAAAAAAATATTTTGTTTTGCGAGAAATCGCTGTTATGTAATTCCTCAAGTTCTTTGTCTATAACAATCTTATCGACATCCGGATCAACTGTTACCCAAAAAATTCGTATTCTACGGGTCAAAATACATGAAAAAACTTGGGTAAGTCCATCTGAATTAAGGAGGCCGTTGTACCCCCCCTGGCGACACAGGACTATAAACAGCGAAGCCGACACAAATAGGACTGAGTGACATACATAAATGAAAATGTCTTTGTGATAATCTTAAAAACGGACAATACCTACTGTTTTTATTTATATTCTACGTCTTCTTCTTTTGGTAACGTCTTCTGTATCAATGTTATTTTGACTTTTAAATCAGCAGCACCAAAGTATGCACTTGACCTACATCCAAATAACTTCCTTTCAAAGCCATGATATAGGTTTCCTTTAGTTATTTTTTCTTCTATTGTTCGCTATATCTTTCACTTCGCATTAATTGAACTAGGAGTTTCTTGTAGTTTTCTTTCGTTTACTGTTATTTCTACATATTTCTCTGTTCTCCATTTCTCACCCACATTTGAAAGACAATAATTTTTCTCCCTTTCGTTTCGTGTCCACGCTTCAACTCCTTAATAAAAGACACTGAACTGTAACATTTAGTTGCACACTCCTTTGTATTCCAAGAAAAGTCTAAACTATTCGTACCTAAAATTTTCGTCATTCTGATCAAATTTGCTAGTATTTGTTCCATTATCTTTTTTTTTATTTAGAAAATACAGCCGCATCCACCTTGGTGGTTATTAGGCTAGAGAATACAATGCTTTATAATATTGTCCGTTGAATAATTAGTGCTCAATAAATTATTTATACAATTAACAAGTGATTAACAGTAATTTGTACATTACATATTTCACATACAGGTGGATCGCTTTTAGACAATAAATATGAGTAAGTCTCGTGTATCCAATTCTCAATCGAGTTATCACCAACTGTTCTCTTATGTTACGAGTTGAGGGTTCCCAGGCGGTAATGTCATTTTAAATTAGTCTCAGTGAGGTTTGAGACGATTGCCATTCGTTTTTCCACTTGCACAAAACACGATTCTTAATGTAAGCTTTTATATCACTAGCGGTATTTCGACATTCATATTTTTCTATATCGGCACATACGGCAATTTCACTCGCGCACTGGTCAGCTTTTTCGTTGCCTGCAATGCCAATGTGGGATGGTATCCATATAAATCTGATTCGTCTAGCGTTTTCTTGAGCCTGCATCAGTTCGAATTTATTGTGTTTCTCAATAGGACCTTTGGGATAGATCTGTTTAAGGGTTTGAAGAGCACTTAGTGAGTCACTTAAGATAACTGAATTAGAAATGTCATTAGAATTGACATGCATGATAGCTTTGAGCACTGCATAGAGCTCAGCAGAGAAAATCGAGAAGTAGGATGGGAGGCAAAATTGATAGGTATTATGGTTAACAAAGGCAACACCTACTCCTCTCTCAGACTTTGATGCGACTGTAAAGATTTTGTAATAACACTCGTAATTCTCTTTGAGGACTAAATCTAGATGGTGCTGGATCTCTGCATGACTATTAATCTGTTTGTCAAATTGGGTTAGCCCAATATTTATATTGGGAGTATTAATTAACCAAGGTGAAGGCTTTTTAATATTGTTTGGAAGAATATCTGGAAATTCGACGTCGAGACATCTCAGGTAACACCGTACTCGCTCGCAGTAAGGTTTGTGTTTAGTACTATTGGTAAAGAGATTTATATATTTATTAGTGAATGTGTTATTAAAAAGAGGTTTGTTTACGTTTGAAGCTATTGACGTTGCATGTGACAGAGTTAAGGAAATTCGTCGATGATGTAAGGAAGGCTCCCCACTTTCACTATATAAACTTTCTACAGGTGATGTTCGGAATGCTCCAAGAGATAGTATAAGTGCTGTGTTGTGTATAGAGTCTAGCTGTTTTAATAATGTGGGGGATGCAGAGGCGTAGACAATTGATCTATAATCTAGTTTTGATCTTATTAACATTCTGTAAATAGTTAGCAGGATGGAGCGATCAGAGCCCCAATATCTGTTTGACAATGTTCTCATTAGATTAAGTTTCTTATTACAAGTCAATACTAACTGCCTAATATGTCCTTTCCAAGTAAGTTTTTTATCAAACCACATACCTAGGAATTTCACACATGGTTTGAATGAAAGCGATGTGTTGAAAAATTTGAGATTGGGATTATTTGTAAGGTTCATTTTAGAGAACATCATACCCACAGTTTTTGTAACTGAGAATTGAAAGTTTACGTAAACAACCAAGTCACCTGCATATAAACGTGCTTTTAAAGGTTTCATGAGGTTTCTGATTATATCACTCATGGCAATTAAGAAGAGTGTAGGGCTGATAATTGAGCCTTGGGAACCCCATTTTCTTCCTTTTGTTTTTCGGAATAGTGGCTGTTAATTCTTACACGAAACGATCTATTCTCTAGAAAGTTCTTAATAAAGTGAAGACAATTTCCACGAATATTTCACGACTGTAACTTTCTTAAGATGTTGTATCTCCAGCATGTATTAAACGCTCTTCTTAGTCAAAAAATACTGCAATACAATGTTCTTTTGTTGCCAGGGATTCGTGAATATCACTTTCCAGATCTAATATATTATCTATCCCAGATCGGTTTTCTAGCTGCCATATCAGCCTTGAGTTGATAATTTTCTCTAGTAGCTTGCCCATTGCACAAGTTAGGCTTATTGGTCTATAAGAATCAGGGTCTAGACGAGATTTTTGACTTTCGAGAAATGAAAGAATAATAGATTCTGACCAAACAGATGGGTATTGGTACCGTTTGCCAGATAAAGTTAAATCATTGGAGCAAGTAATTTTTAGAAGAAGTAGGTAGGTGTTTTAAGAAAACTGTTGGAATATCGTCTGGCCCAGGAATTGTGTTTTTTAGTTCATTGAGTGAGTTGTTGAGTTCTTGTAACGTAATAGGAGCGTGTAAGTTCCATTATCTTATATTCTTCTGTATCTGCATTATAGCCTTTACATTCAGTTGCTCTTTAGTTTCTCCAATGCCTAAAATATGATTATTACTCATGTCTTTACTAATCCACGTGAACTTAAACGATATTAGGTACCCCTCACTCCTACCGTATATTTTAAAAAGTATTGTAAAAATTGGATCTCTTGAGACAGATTGAGCAAAATCATCCTAAACAGGATAACACAACATATTTAACTTTTTACTGTGGTGCCGTCGTACTATATCAGACAAAAGTCAACAAAAATGTACTTAGAGGTGGGTGCAACAATGCATCTATCGTATTTAAAATATATTCAAGAAAGAAATATAGAAATAGGTACTTAAAGACAGTACAGGGAAATTATTAGTTCCAAGTTCAATCTTGCATTTTTCAAACCAAAAAGAACCAATTAAATGTCTATGTAGCCTATGCTAGCTATCACTAGCAAGTCCAGAAGACAAAATGTAAATAGAAGATGGCTTGATAGAGATTTTTTTACTAAAAAAAGTTGCAGAGCATTAGAGGATGCAGATAAGCAAGTTGCGATCAATGATAAGTCAGTTTGTTTCGCTTGTTTGGATTTACAGAGAGTCGCTCATCTTATGTCAATGACTGTTGGTATGAGACTACAAACAAGAGTAAACTCTCCACATAATATGTAATCTCACAATTTATGATATGGGAGATCACAACGGCTACTCGTTTGTATGGTACGAGGTAATTCTGCAGATGGGACCAAACGAAATAAGCAGTTACACTTTAAAACAATTTTAAATAAAAAGAGAGTTGAAATGATTATTCATCCTCCTGACTATTAGAGTGGAAAAAATCGCGTTTTCTTGGTGTTTTTAAACGCTTTTCTTTAGTTCAATCGTTTGCGTCAAATTTTTAGACGTTAATTTGACTGCCTTTTCTTCAATTCAAATGAATGAAAATTTGCAGACATATGCATTCGCAGGAACAATACACGAATAGTCAATAAAAAATTTTTTGTGTTTATTAATAATTGTTTAAAAAAAACGATTTTAACACGTTAATCGCCATGACACCCGACATTTAGGTTTCAGATGCTGTGGTCGTATACGCCCCGACACCCATAGGGCAACCTTCATTACTAGCGTTAACATCAAAGCCTGTAACCCAACTGTAGTGCTTCGAAACACATTTATCTATTTGAAAGTGTTTACAGGGGGCCTGGCAGGCAATACTAGTGAATGAGCTAGGCACTTTTTATGTGTTTACTATGATTAAAAAGTTTTTCAAAAAAGTTAAAGGGATTTGTGAAAAAATATTTTTATTTTAATTAAATAATAAAAACAGTTTTTATTAATTATACAGAATAATGGTGAACATCAAAAAACATAACAAACAATAAAACTTATTACATGCATCACATGAAAATTTTGATTTTGGTCGCTTCTTCTCAGCGGTTTTTCTGCTTTCTTCAAAGCTTATCCTCGCGTAACATTCTACATATTTTCGCCGATCTTTTAAAGCAACTTCATGTGAAATATGCTTTCTGATATCATTTTCCGGCACTTACCGGACATCTACTTCATCTATTTGCTATTTGTAACATACTTAGAGCAATTCTGTCTAAAATCCGTTTACCACCAAATACCAAAATACCAAATATTTTGGTAGTTGTCACCGTTTTGTATATTATAAAAGCGTTTACTACTGCTGATCCAAGTAATATTTCAAATGCAAGTTTTCTATACAACTTGGGAACAAAGGGGAAGAATATGATTTCAACTCATCGGATGGATCTATGAATGACTTACAGAATGATAGTCAACTATAAGAGATGGATTTTCTAGGTATGTTTCTCTTCTTGTATATTTAGTGGTTGTGTCAGTATGAATAGTGCTTAGGCAAAGAGTATCACGTTTATCCATTTATCCTGCCATTTTAAAACACCTACTTCCGTGTTACTTTCCTTTGCGTAAAGGTGTCCTTTATTTAATTTTTAGGTCTCTACATCCTTTGTTTTTGATTGTTTTTTCTACTTTTCCTTAAAGTATCGCCAAGTTTCAACGAATGGATTGTAGATTAAACAAAACATCTGCAATTTTAGCACACACAGACCTGTTAGAATTCGAAAAAAATGACAACCGATATTCGGGTTTCGCGGCGCTCGGTCGTCAGAGAATCTGAAACCCATAAGTAGGGCGTCATTTTCAAAATACATTTTTGGAGAATTTTTTTAACCTAGCACTTTATAACAGCCAGTAGGTACATCAGATCCAGTGTAAAAACCTAATGATTTACTAGAAAACCTAAGTTGGGCCTGGGGTGGGATATTTTGGCTTCATTTGGGCGATTAACGTGTTAATGGAAAATGCTTAAATTCTCTTGTTTTTTACAATGAACAAACTTGAGACTTTTACAGATTGTAGCTAATTATATGAACTATACATAATTTCACTTTTTACGTTAATAGTTTACGCTATGCTTCATAAAAAATAAAGTTTGAAATTTTTTGCCGATTCCGACTACTTTTCATGTTTTTACATCATATTTTATATATATATAGATATATATATATATATATATATATATATATATATTTTAATAAACATGACGATATATTTTAATGTGTGAAAAGTGTAAGACTAAAAAGTAAAAAATAAAAAAAATTTTAAGAAAAGAAAAAATTTTTTAAATTTTCTTTAGTTACGAGTGACTAAAATTAAAAATATTATAAAAAAATCAACCAAAAAGCAAAAAATAAAAAAATCTAACACATTTGTTAAAAAATTGAAAAAATCTAACACATTCGTTAAAGAAAAGCGTGGGGCGAAAACCGTTTATTCGATGAAGAGGCGCTCCACGCTTTTCTTTAACGAATGTGTTAGGTTATTTCAATTTTTTAACGAATGTGTGAGATTTTTTTATTTTTTGCTTTTTGGTTGATTTTTTTATAATATTTTTAATTTTAGTCACTCGTAACTAAAGAAAAGCGTTTCTTAACACTTCATTCAGCTCGTATCTGGATCTTAATCTTCAAATAATTTATCATTTCCTGGAAATTGGTCGAAGTAAACCTCATGTCTGCTGTCAAAATATTTAAAAAGATCAAACGCAATATAAGTCCTAATAGTATTGCAAAAACGTCAAATAAAAAGAGGAAAATCACTGTATTAAAGAAAACAATAGCATATTTCAATCTATAAGTACCACAGAGCATTAGGTCGAACAAACATTAGGTAAAAACATTGAAAATCAAATGAGGAACTGGAATGTGTGCTAAGGGAAGGATGAGAAAAACTGGATCAAGATGAAATAGTGAAAGTTGTCAGAAATATACCACAATGAAAATTTAGGTTTTTTGCTAACGAATACATGATTATTTTATTTTTTGGGTTATGTTATATTTATACATTAAATTAAATAAATAAAATTTCACTATACAATGGGTCTATTGAATAAAAAGAAGTATTTGCTTTTACTTACAGGTATTTAAATATTTACTTAATAGTAATTAAATACAGCATTAAAGAAATTACTTTATTAAATTACTATTAAGTAAATACTTAAATATTTGTAAGTAAAAGCAAACACTTCTTTTTATTCAATAGACCCAATGCCCGAATATACCAATGACATAAAATATTTATATTTACGTAGATGAAAAATTTCTAACCTAGCAATTACAATTGTAATTTTACCATATGATCGATTATTTTTTTGTCAAATTATCTTACTCGCCTCATTGATTGGTTATCTATTTAGAGTATTGTAATCGCCAACCAATTGTACATCTATAACTATAAATCCGTTTTAATATGCAAATATCCGTCAAGGAATACATAGTTTTCTAAGTGTATAATAATCGCAGAGGTACGTTTTTATCTGTCACTTCCAACTGTAATGCATTAGAGAGAATTCGATAAACTGTGACGCACTGAAAAAAGGGTTTGGGGAGTATACAAAAAATATCCTATTTTTTATACAACGGTATATTATGCAAAATATATTTTGTAATTTTTTCGTTACTTGTGAAAAGACATATCATTTTTTTTATTCATTAGGCGTAAATTAATGAA